>NC_143510.1:34092735-34395581 GCF_031878675.1 Megascapheus bottae
TATTTTTATTGTAATTAATAAAAGGGTTACATGATATTTGCCAGATAGAAGGTGCATTAATTCACATACATTGATACCCTTTCACATGTCTTGGTCCCCATTTCCCTCCCCTCTACCCCCACCACTCATCTTGTTTTCCCCCCTTACCTATTTCAAATAACCAAATACAAATATATCCAATATATCAGATAACAAAGTGAGATACTGTAACAACGTGGTATAACCAAGGGACAGCAAAAGAGATAAGAGATAACATAGTACATTAAGGACAACAATCATTCATTATATGGCTTTTGTTTCAATATCCTGGAGGTCCTTTCAATTAGCTTCACATTATATGGCCTTATGTATCAAGATTTTGCTCTATTGCAGATCTCTGCTAGTAGAGCCCAAGGTTTCTACAGATTATGACAAATGAGGGAAACCATCAAGCCTAAGTTCCTTTGAGTCTGGCTTACTTCACTTAATATGATTTTTCCTAAGTCTTTCCATTTCCTAATATGATCAAATAGCTGCTTTTTAAATTGCCCATTTGGCATTCTTTGTAACTAAACTTCAGGACTGAAGTTTTGTAACTAAACTTGGAATTCTTTACAACAACACAACTATGTTTATTATCTATGTTTCTATAAATATTGCCCTGTAAAAAAGTGTCCAAAGTCAAAGAAGTTGATGAAAAGATACAGTTTATGGGTAGGAAAGACGATACTTAAAAATCTTATCTTGGGGGAAAGTGGAAGAAAACAAGGGAGGGGAATAGCACTGTAAAAAAGAAATATACTCATTACTTATGTAACTCTAACCACTCTGTATATTACCTTTATAATAAAATGTTTAAGAATCTTATCTTGTAATATAATACAATGTTCCATGTCATAACACTTTTCATATGACTCAATTTTCTATATTCAACAGTCATTTAATATTTCAAACAATAAAGTGGATTTTTTTCTGTTAACTCCCCTACTTGATTTCATTACTAAGGAATACTATCACTCTGCACAGCCTAGCAAAACTCAGTCATATTTACAAGTTATTGGAAAGACAGACAAGCTGATATAAATATGTACAATGTAATGTGACAGACATCCACAATCCAGAATAATAAATCCATGTATGCAAAGCTATGTTCATTAAAAACAATATGGCCTTTATTAATATTGCATTTATATTTCATTCTACTACAAGGGAAGAGAGGATAAAGGAAACCTTATTTTGAAATCTGTACCTAATTTTACCTGATAGCACATTATAGCTGTGAATTAGTTCAGTTGTGTGAGGATATGCTATTGAACACGTTTGAGTATGTGGGTTTGTGTACACCTTACAATTGAAATCATAACTAAAATAATATTAAATAATTAAATAATTGTAGAACTCCTGAAACATTTCAAAGCATCTTTTAAGATATCTCAATAGTGGTGTCAGAGTTTGGGGACTTAGGGTTGGAAACAATTAGCACAAGCCTCAAATCCTGAGCTTTCATGTTGGTGTATAAATCCCAGAAATCTCTTAATCACTTTGAGACCAAGCTTTCATCTAATTTTCCCATGAAAGAGTTATCAAAGCAATCCTGCAGTTAAATTAGGGCATGCTGTAGTTCTTTGGAGGATAGATTCCATATTTACTTCTAATAAATCAATACATATCCTAAGCTGTTTAATGTCATAATCAGGCTGAATTCATTTTTCTAAAATGCTCTGCTTTGACATTAAACCTATATATTGTTATCATAGATAGGCTGGGCTTATTTTCTCTAAAAAATAAAGTTGAACACTCTAAAACTGAGTAATAGAGAATATTTTATAGACTGTCTCATATTAGATATTTCTGGTTTAGCTTTTAGTTTATTTAATCTTTCATCTAGATCAACTAAAAGTGTTTAAGATGGCATGGCTTATAGTAAGTAATAAAGGAGATATAACATCCTTACTTTTTCTCAGCAGTCTGGTTAAGTATAGAAAGCCTTGTGTGTGGCATTTATATCAGTCATTTGCCTTTACATTTATATTAGTTATTTGACAGACAAATTACCAGCTTCTATAAAGATCACAGAAACAACTTTCACTTCTGTGTCAACTTCATGAAATGAAACCTATTATATATGTATATATATATAGAGATTCTTTTCATATCTCAGATTTTTAAATTTAATTTTATGGTGAGATGATATACAGAGGGATTACAGTTACATACGTAAGGTAATGAGTACATTTCTTGTTAAATGTTTACCCACTCTCTTCATTTTCTCCTACTTTCCTTCCCTCCTCCCAACTTGAAAAGTTCATTTCTAACATAGTATCTGTGAGTATCGCAGCTACACTGGTTCATCCTTTGTCTCAGACATTTCTTTTTAATACAGTAAAACACTATCCTTAAAAACTCCTTTCCATAAATAGGCAATGTAGAGCTAGCCAGCAACTTCAAAAGCATTAATGCTAATGATTTTAGCCATTCTTGAGTCTTGACCTTTATTCACATTTTCCTCATTATGATAATTTTGTCAAGCAATGTATGAAAGCAAGTATCACAGCATTGACTTCCACTTAATGTAGTATTTGTTGTGGGAGTAATATTTGCATTCTTCTGTTTTCCTGTTTTGTCTCTATGTTGATGTGGAAAAGTACTTTAAATGTAAAAATATACTTATTTTTAAATGTTATAAAAGCACTTAACATGAGTTTATTTTCCTACTAATCTTCAGTTTATAAGAATAGTTAAGTCTAGGTACAACATTGTAATATTTACTGCTACTGGCCCAGGAAGGCTACTAAGGGATGTGGTAGTATTTGATAGGGTGCTACAGGAAAGAATTTTCCTCCCAGAGAGTTTATATCTTTTTTGTCTATTTTCATACATATTTGTTGTATAGCTGTATTTAAGTATTTGATGTAAACTGTATAGTGAACATTGTGAAGCCTTTTAGCCCAAACTACATTTTGATCCATATTGTGCTGCCACAGAGAATTCTTTCATTGCTGTGATATCTGTCTTTATGTGTCTTTGTGTAAATATATATGGAAGGTAGGGCACTTTGCTAAGTATTTCCAAATTGCATTCCCAAGTGATTATGCCACATTATTCCCCTGCCAAAAATGTATCAAGCTCATTATTTTGTATAATTAATAAACACAAATAACAGAAAGCTAAAAAAGATAGCTCATCTTGCGATAAAGTTTAGACATTGTGGGGTTCAGGCACTGTGGTTCTTATTATGTAGGAGGCTTGGTACTTACTACCTAGTAGCACAGACAGGCGATATAATTGTCAAAATGAATTCTATACAACAACTGGATTGAACATGGCAATTTAAAATGTAATTATTCCTTAAGTATGAGGTGAAGAATTCCATTACTCTCTATTTTTATATTTTAAAGAAATCTTTACAGAGCAAATGAATTAGATAAATTCTCAGGAATATGCTCTGAAGTGTAAGCAGACATAAATCATTACCATAATAATTTAAATTATAATTTATCCATTAAAGGTGGCTAGAAAGATTCCTCATTAAGAAACACTTTCAAGCTGTGTGCAGTGGCTCACGCCTGTAATCCTAGCTACTTAGAAGGTGAGATCTGAGGGTTAAGGTTCAAAGCCAGCCCAGGCACAAAAGGACCTGTGACTCTTATCTCCAATTAACCCCTAGAAAATGGGAAGTGGGGCTTGGCTCTAGGGCAGGACCGTAGCCTTGAGCTGAAGAGCTCAGGGACAGTGCCCAGGCTCAGTACAAGCCTCATGACCCACCAGAAAAAAAAAAAAGGAAAGAAAGAAGTAAAAGAAAGAAAGACAAGAACATTTTCATAGCACACATGTATAAAGATATTTTTATATTTATCCATTCGTCAAACATTTAATGATAGACTATGTGCTAGGTGCTGGTAATGTAACAAGGAAATGACACGGCCTTCATGAAACATGGTAGGCAGCCAATCTTTCCTTTCCATATATGCTTTTTGGGACATTAGAAAAAATCTGGGGCTGGGAGTTTTGCCTAGTGGTAGAGTGCTTGCCTAGTATTCATGAAGACCAGGGTTCAATTCCTAGGTACCACATGTATAGAAAAAGCTGGAGGTGGTGCTGTGGCTCAAGTGGTAGAGGTTAGTCTACCAGTCTGGTAGTTCTGTCATCAGCAATAACCTACAGAACTGTGTGCATGTATGCGTGCATTCAATAAATTAAGTTGTGATAAAAGATTGACATAAAGAAAGAAATTGGGTTATAAAATTGTGGGGATAGCTCAGGCTTCAGACAGATAAGCTAGAAAACATTTCACCCAAAAGCTGTTCTGGACAAAGAAAAGCAACGGCTCTGGCCACAAGACTGTCAGAGGAAGGTTTCCCAGGCAAAGGTCTATGCAAGGAAAAACTATGACTGACAAGTTCCATGACTGACAATATGGCTGGAACAGTTAGTAAAAGAAAGAGCTGTAGGGAATTCAGCGTCTCAGATCATGCAGACAGTCCAGTGATGGGATTCCTCTGAAGCAGGGGAAAGAATCTAGAGGCAAGTGCACTATCATTGCTCAGCAGGTGAGCAATGACCATGGTTCCAGTGGGGTGATCAGAAGTGGAATAATTCTGGTTCGATTTTGATGGTGTAGCTGATAGGTCACTATCAGCCAAATTCAGATGCAAGAAAAAAAAGTTAAGCATAACACTATTGTTTGGGGCCTGAAAATAGAAGAAAGTCGTTTCTATTAGCTGGAAGGTATAGGCAAGAGCAAGTATGGGTTTTGAGGAGACACAGTTGGATCTCCTGTTGAGATGTTAAGGAGAAGAATATACAGACTATGAGGCAGAGAGTGGGAGACTGAAATGTGGGAAACCTCCAATGGTAGATGGTGGCTTGAAGTCACGAATATGGATGTGTTCAGATGGAATGAGCGTGCAGATGGGCAAAGAAATCAAGGTCTGACAATAAATCTGTATAAAATTAGTACACATTAATGAGGATCATGGCTTTTCGGGTTAAGATACCATGGGGCCTATCATTTCCTTGTTAATCTCTGAAATAAAAACTATAGCAGAAAGCATAAAAATCACAAGCAAAGATGTATTGTTCTGAAATATCGTCTATGATTTTGCAACCTATAGTGTAATGTACAAAAGTGTAATATATGATGACATAAGAACACTAAAATAATTCTCCCTCACCGCACATGGTTTATGAGGTCAGAGACACATGCCGATTCTTCCTCTCAGCCAACTTTTAGTGAACAGAGTGCAAGCCATTTCATGGATGTGTTTTCAGATCATTTGCTTGTTACTATTTACAGTGGTTCATTCCCCATTTTTATTTGTTGCAATTATAATAAATTCTCATCACAATTTATAAGACTAGTTCAATGAATCATGAGTAGTTCCGTGATGCAGAAAAGTGTTAACAGCTGCATGCATACAACTTTAGAATTCCCTTTGGAGTATATGAACAGCACTTCAGGATCCGTATGGGATTTGAACCTGGTTATGGGAAGGTAAGCGAGTCTTCATTTTGAGAAGTTTTCTCAGGCAGTTGAAAGTAAAGCAAGGTAAAACATTTGAAAAGAAATGAAAGGGCCTGAAAAAAATTAGGTTAAGTGAAAATCATGTCTAGAGAGACAGAGGTTGCATGATTCCTATCATACCTAGGAGCTAGAATTGGTTAATAAATACACAAGTAAATACTTTGGGTGGTATGCAAGTGTACATAAAGGTATTAATTGGAATATGGTATATTTAGGGGATAACTTGAACAGTGTAATTTCCAGGAAAGGCAAGATCATAGTTCAACAAAATAAACACCAGGAAATGGGTACTTGAAATGGATAAGGTGGGGTAAGAGGAGGGGTTAAGAAAAGTGAGGGAAAGGATGTGTTGAGTAGGATGGTTGAGAATGCTGAAAGGAGTGATAGCAAGGAAGACACACTGTATTTATAAACTGCATTCTTATACGGCAAAAAAGAGATAATCTATACTATTTTTTCTTAGTCTTCCCTATGTTATCTGTCTGTTCTGAACAAGGGTTTTAGTTTTCTGACTTTTGGTGATGAACTTAAGAATATATATATATATATATATATATATATAAAGTCTCAGTAATATATTATTCCATATGTCTCCCATATTTAAATATATCACTTCTTAGCCCAAATACCCAGGTTTGTGGAGAAAATTAAACAACGTATTGAATGTCTTGACTGACAAGACATGTGACTCATTCTCACGAACCAGCCATCTTTCAATTTTCAGAGGAAAAAAAATCAATGATATTATTGGTCTTACACATGCACATAAACACATGCATACACACATAGACTCACATACATACATATATGCATAAATCTTATAAGAGAGCATAAAATATTTTTCAGAGCCCCACACACCAGATGAATGGAGAAAGAACCATTAACTGTGATCTTTTGGTTTGTACAAACAGTTTTGAGGTTTCTGAGTATGGGATGCAGCCAATGATCATTGTCATCTTCTTCTGAATACAAATATATACAGTCTCTCAATTCATCCATGCTCAGTGAGAATTTATAAGAAGCCAAGAATCACTTGCCACCATTTTCATATCCATATTTTATCCATGGTTTAGAAAACCTTATTTGCTTATTTTTCCCCTTAATTTACATTCATGGCATGATGATTATTTTTTATTACCCTGAGTTACACAAACATTTTAAGGAATATGGCTTGTCTTCCAAAGAAACCCAGGATTTGATTTATAAAGTTTCTCTCTTGTTTTGTGTGTTCTGTGGAATTCAGGAGACGAAAATTCTCAGTTGCAGTTTTCAGCGAAGTACCCAAATACTGGCTGATTCAATGAATTGCTAAGAGAAATTAAATATGCAAATCATTTCACACACACATTTATGTAGGAAAAACACCTGCCCATCTCTATCCCAAGCAGACCCTCTTGATTAATATGCATGTAACCCAGAACTGCCCATTTTGGGTAATAAGAATTGTAAATGAACTTGGCTTGTTTTCAAGTAAATCTCTGGGTCTTCAGCACTGCAATTAAATGTGGCAGGTTAGATGCTCATTTCATGTTACATTAACTCCCTGCCCAATGAAAGAAGTTCCACTTTGGTGTTCAATACAACTTTTTCTTTACTTTGTGAGGAAAATGACGGTAGCTAACACAAACAATAAGCTTTAGAATGGAAAGAAAACCATCTGGTAAAATCGGGTGCTTTACGGAGGTCTTTTTTTTTCTTTTTGTAGGGGAAGATGATTTGGGTTGAGCAATACATATAACTGAAAACTACAAGCCAGTAGCCTATGCTTCACCAATGAATAGCATCTACTTCTTTTGGGCAGAGTACTTATTCAATTTAAACTGCATATGTCTTATTTCACCCAGGTATATGGGAAGACTTGGAGGTATGCAGCCATAAGTAAGTTATTTCCCAAGCAGGGAGAAATGAAAATTGAGAAGTAGAGTTCAATATGTAGTTAGCCCTTTACAAACTACATCTGTTCAACCAATCATATACTGAAAATACTTGGAAAAAAACTGGGCTTTAGTTTTTAGTTTGCTTTACCTACTATTTTTGTTTGAAATTGGCAATGGCTTTTGCTATCATTGTCTCTATGTTTCTTCAGCCATCCATTTATAAGCTCACTCATTTTTATTATAAAAACTGTTTCCCGTTCTGATATTTAAAGTTCAGACATTTTCCTTTCAAATTACAATGTTTAACTTTCAAATCTATCTTTTCAGAATTCTAGTCCTTCATACACACTGAGAGTTACAAGCCTTTCTGGTCCATTCTGTCTGACTTTCTTTCACATTATGTGATTCATCTCTCTTCAATCACTGTCTTTCAAATATTTTATTCCCCTTTAATGTGTTCACCTTGTCTTACATGTGCTAAGCAAAACCTCCATGTGTATTTGGACTGGCCCTATAGCCCATCTTTTCCATACCTGAACTTTGGAGAAGTACTGAATACAAATCTATAAGTTTGAATACACACACGCATGTACACATACACACATGCACGCACACACACACACATACACATGCATGTGCACACACACATGCATTTGTGTATAGCCACTGTCCTTAAACAGCTTGAACATTTCTCCAACAGTTCTATTTTCCATCTTAGTTGTGTCCACTCATGCCCATTTTACACAGGACTTAGGTCAAATACTCTCCATTTCTGTCAAGTCTCCAATTGCCCATCTCAGCAGCCTCTTCACAGCCAAATAGAAGCAATCAGAGGAAAATTGCCTCAACTCCATCCCACCAAACTCAAATACTTTCTTTTCAGGCTCTGTACTTGCTTGCTTGGAATTTACTTAACACCAAAGCCTGCGAGTGGACTTTAGATGCTAATACTTTACTAGGAAGTACAAACTCTGGGAGAGGGTAGGAAAAGGTGGGAAAATCAGGGCAGGATGGGGAAGACAAAGGGTGATGTGCCACTCAGCTGACCACAAGATGCAGAGATAAGTATTCATGCAAAGTGGGCTCTTTTGAATGCCTATACAAATACAAATACAGACAGTCCCCAAATACAGTGTTAGCTCTTACGAATTTTCAACTTTATAATGGTGTGAACGACTTATACATTAAATAGAATCCATACTTTATCTGCTGAATTTTGATCTTTTCTTGGGCTATTAATATATATGATATGATTAACTCTCAATATTCCAGGGAAATAGCTCCCTGTCAGTCATGTGTGCTATAATGCTTAACTCTAATGACTTGTAGACTAGGGGATGTATATCTATTTTCAACTGGCCACAGGGTAAGTTGAGGAGCATCTATATTCTAGCATCTATATTTCAATGAAATAAGGAAGGAGAACAAATACTGTAATGGCCTTCTTTTATCATCTGTCTTCTACTGGCCAAAGTTTTCCTTAGAGGAAGTTCTCAACTTTTACACCTCTCTCATGAGTCACTTGCTACCTTTAATATTTTCTCATTATTTGTTTTTTGCCAGTCCTGGAACTTGAACTCAGAGTCTGAGAACCCTCCTTGAGCTTTCTCAAGGCTAGCGCTCTACCACTTGAGCCACAGTGCCACTTCCAGCTTTTTTTGCGTATATGGTACTAAGGAATCGAACCTAGGGCTTTGTGCATACTAGTGCATGAAACTTCCTAGGCAAGCACTCTACCACTAGGCCACATTCCTGGCCCAAGTTTTTTTGGAGGTATATTTTCCTATTATTATCATCTTTTTAGAATTCACACATATATTTGGCTTTTCTAAGCTGATTCATCCCTTAGTCTTTCCAGCTGTTTCTCTCTCTTTGTGATTTATTTTGGATAATTTCCACTTTCTACAACTTCAACTTCATTAATTTTTCCTTCTGTAACATCTAAACTACAATTTTCCCAGACAATGTTCTTTTCATTTCAGACACTGGCTTTTCATCTCTAGAAGCTTGATTTGGATCTTTATGTTCTTCATCTCACTGCTTAAAAATTCTTAATTTTTCTTCTGGCTCCATGATATATGATGTACTTAAGTAACTATTTTAAGATCTTTGCCTATTAATTGTGTCATTTGAGGATTTTTCTTGCTGAGTTTTGATTTTATCCTAATTACTTGCTATGTTACCCTGCTTTTTGTGTGACTGTAATTTTTTTATTTGTCATGTTTCTTTTTGCTTAGACAAGATTTGAGTATGTAGTACAGACTGTCCTTTATCTTAATCCCTCGAGTATTAAGTTTACAGACTATCATGACTGGCCCTGTGTTGATAATTTCTTTTTATGGGATATTAGACATTGTGCATTTTAGCTCATCAAGTGCTAGATTTTTTTTTCTAAAATCATTTTCTAGCTTTGTTTTAAGACATAGTGAAGGTGCTTTAAAACAATGTGTGCCTTTCAGGATCTGCTTTAAAGGTTTGTGAGGGATGTCTGGCACCGTATTGGCCTAATTTTCTCACTGCTGAGGATTCTTCATTGATACCCAGGTATTAATGGATAAAGATCCTGTGTTCAGGGCCACCAAGATTATGCGGCCATCTCTGGTTTACAAGGAGACCTCCCAGGACCCAGCATAAACTGTACAAACAGCAAAGATGCATTGCAGAATCAGGACAGAACCAAAATATACAAAAGGAAGAGGTGCATATGGTAAAAGGTGGAGGAAACTGGGTGAATGCTTCCAAAGGACTTTTTCCCAGTCAGTCACATGGGAGAAGATCAGTAGTAACAGCAAGTGGTTGCAACATTTGGGAAATGTTGCCTACAAGGAAAGCTCATCAAAGATGAGGCACCCAATATGACAAGTGATTGTTGTCCTTAATGTACAGTATTTTACCTTGTTATCTGATATATTGTATATATGCTTATTTGGTGATTTGAAATAGGATAGGGAAAGTGGGACAACAAGATGAGGGGTGGGAGTGGGGGGACGGAAATGGGGATCAAGACATGAGAAAGGGTATCCATGTTTGTGAAGTAATGCACCTTTTATCTGGTGAATATAATGTAACCCTTCTAATAATTATAATAAAAGTATATGAAAAGAAAGGTGAGCCACCCAGTGTTGGGAGTTTGGCCTAGAGGTAGAGTGCTTGCCTAGCATGCATGAAAACTCGGGTTCAATTCCTTGGTACCACAGATGTAGAAAAAGCTGGAAGTGGTGCTGTGGGTCAAGTGGTAGAGATCTAGCCTTGAGAAAGCCCAGGAACAGGGCTCAGGCTCTGAGCTCAAGCCAAGGGACTGGTAAAAAAAAAGATGAAGCACCCAACATTTTCAAATTGGAGGCTGGTCATGAGGGCAGCCTCCGCCTGGCAGGTCTCAAGATTATTGATTCCTGGAAGGAAAGTATTTGATAACCAACTGTATTATTATTGGTTCAAGTGGAGTAGGCACAATGAATCATTTTTAGCATGGACTGTTTGGAACCCTTGTGAAAAATAAGGACCAGGCAGACTTTTATAAGGATAAACAATCCCAGGTCTGATACATTAACTCTTTGGTGTAAGTTTCCACAGCATCTTGTGCTTCTAAAAGTCCACCACTCAACCTTTTCTTCCCCAAGATCGCGGAAGAAAGATAGAATGTGACCTCTGTGAACAATGAAGGAAGAATTGTATTTTGTTGAATATCATGTCTCCTGTGTCCAGCACAAAGTTTGGCATAAAGTAGCTGTTCAATAAATGTATGCTAAGTGAAAACAAGAAGTTAATACGGTGGGATTATATAGAACTTTCCTACAAACTACAAGGACAACCAGGCAAATGATATGAATCAATATTCACCAATCAGAAAATTTTCCTAAAATTAAAAATTTGAGTTTTTTCATGATGAAAATGATAAAAGTTCAAAATAGTAATGCACAAAGTCAGAGGGACAGTTGAATGGTAACTCTCTTACATTGCTGACAAGAGCATGTACTGACAAGAGCATGTAAGTTATATAAATGAATAATTCAGCAATATGTGTCAAATTTGAAAATGTTCACAATCATGCTTCACAAAATTCCACTTATGATAATTTATTTTAAGAAATCAATAATGACCTAAAAATAGAGATAAGAGCTGTAGCATTACTTATAAGGCAAATATTTATAAATTTAATCAATGCTTGGTGATTAGGGAAGGCTAAATGAGTTATGGCATATAAATACAATGAAGTATTAAGAACTCTACTATAGATTGCTTTCAATAAATATTTAATGACATGGAAGTAAACTAACCCAGGATATAAACTGTTCATTTATTTTAATCCACATTCTTGATTTATATAATGTATATATTTATTTTAAAATGCATAATGAAGTTGAGAAGTAGATATGCTAAACTATTACTTTTAAACATGTTTAAACATGTAGACCACTGTTCTTTCTTTTTATTATTCAGTGCTTTCTAAAAGGAATAAATTCTGTAATCAGAACACAAACACACACATTGTATACATACACAAATAGTTATAGACTTCCCAGCCTGTTTCATTGGTTGATTGGATAATAGCAGCCACTGGGGGAAGATCTCATACTAGATTATATACAGGAAGTTCCAGGATGAAAATGAAGTCTATTTGTTACCACAAGATCCAACATGAGAATTTGGGGAATTTAGTCTTATCTGGTTCTTTGCCTGTACCATTCACCACTATCAGTATTTTACTTAAATGTACACTTGTGAAGGTGTATATATATATATACATATATATGTATATATACATATATATGTATATATACATATATATGTATATATGTATATATATATGTACATATATATGTGTATATATGTACATATATATATGACATTGACATAGGTTTAAAGGATTTGGGGACATACACAAACACACACAAAGGCAGGGAGGCTTAAAACGATTCTTATTTCTGAACCCTAATAAGGAAGTCTGTGAGGGATTTCTCTCAAAGATTTACTAAAAAGAATCTTTACTGACAAGTTGTATTCTCTGCCTCATTTGTCATTTTCCTAAGTGATTATGCTCATGTCTCAGTCAGACTCTTATAAACAAGGGATATTTTTATCAGTCACACTGGAACACTGGATCACTCAAAGCAAGTTTTTTTTTTTTCTGAAGTTTTTGGTGGTACTGGGATTAGAACTCAGGCTTCATGCTTGAGAGGCAGGCACTCTGTGACACAAGGCACTCCTTCAGCCCTTTGTGCTTTCATTATTATTGTGTTCTGGATAGGTGCTCCCAGTTTTGCTTGGGCTGAGCCTTGTACCATGATCCTTCTTCTTGTATCTCCCATATAAGTGGGATTACAAGTGTGAGTCATCACACTTGGCCCCCTCTCTGCCTTGGCTGGAGTTCTTCCTAAGGCAAGCTCTCTGTCAAAGATTTGGATACAAGTAGCTCACATGAAGGAAATCTCAGGAGACAAGGAGAGGACATAGGGGGTGAGTGGGAATTAGGTCCCGGGTGGTGTCTGTCCCAGGTGTTCATGACCAGTTGTTTTGAGGACAACTGGAGCTGATTGTGGCTGGAGACCATCTAGAAGACCATGTGCACATATCCCCAGAGATGTCTCACTTCAGGATGGGGAAGCTGAGGTCTAAAGACAGTGAACCCATGTAGGCATCTATCTTTTTTTGAGCATCGTCCCAGATGCCTTAACTGTCAGCCACCTCCTGTCATCCTCATGATGAGGTTGGACAAGAATAAAGGGAAAAAGAAATGGATGCTTGGAGATGGGAGCTACCTTCAGATGACATTGGGCATAGGAGGTGGCCCTGTCTCCCCCTCTGTATGGAACAGGGGAAGAAGCAATCCCTTGGTGGTTCTTCCTCCGGATCCTTTCTCCCCTGCCTTTCCCCCTCCCTTTCCTTTTCTTTCTTTCCCTCTGTTCCTCTTCCTAGTCATAAAGGCTCCATCACCTTCCCTACTGTCACTGGAGATGGAGCCTTTGAGAAAACCTTGTGAAACCACTCTGTAGTTGAAGGTGACATCCACCTTTATAGTTGGTTACCTCATACTGGACCCTTGGTCAGGAGGCTGCAAACAGCCCTTCACACAAAGTTTCCTCTGAAAACAGCACTGTAAACAGAACAAAAACTGGATATTGGCATGGGGATGGATAGACAGGAGAATGACTTTGATCTGTCACTCACTCAGGAGAGAGAGCCTAGCCCTAAACCAGGGATGGTTGTGAAAGTAATTTAACATACATCTGTAATTCATTTGTCACACTTCTCCCATTGCTGGCAAGCCATACGATTTTTAGAAAAGTTCATGGGAATCATGTTCCCAAAGAGAGGGGAGATAGAACTAAATGGCTTCATTTATTCCAAATAGGTGAGTGTTAGCAGACAATTTTGATTTTGGAGTCAAGGTTAATTTAATGTTTCAAATTTGTCTTTTAGAACACTGTATAAAGCCAAAGATTTTCTTTTTTTACCAAATATAGAGGAAATATGTAGCATAAAGGCTATTTTTCTTTTCTAATATGAAGATAACATAAAGATAAGAAATATTAGATAAAAGACATTTTATAATTGAATCCCATGAACAAAAAATGGGGGAAAATTCTGGGCACAGATAGAACTTAATGTCCTACAAATTATTTATATGGCCAAAGTTATGAATATAGGGGTGACAAAAATTTGGGGAAACTAACTTGCTTGCCAAGGAATTTCTTATTCCTGTGCTTATTAGAAACACAACTTCTCAGGCCCCAGTTAGAATTTGTGAGGTGGAAATCTGTGTTTTATCCAGCCTGCCATGTGTTACATGCCACATGTTAAGAACCAATGACTGGGAATAATCCTACCTATTCTTTTCCACATTATGGAGTATACTAAAATGGTTTAATTATAGCACATAGGGCAGATAGCTGAAGCTATCTGGGACTGTGCAAGATGCTTAAGTAACTTTTCTCAACATGTCTATAATCTATTCACAACACATGTATCAGACAAGGCAAAAAGTTGTCCACATGGACTCTTCCCACATTCTTCCCTTCTTTCCCACTATGTTATCAGCCACGATGGTATACATTCCTTACCCTAAATTCCAGAAACCAGAAGTGTGTTGTTTATTAATTTATTTTTTATTTCAGACTGTTGTCAGATTTTGAAAGATTTGCATATATATAATAAGATACCTTGGGATAGAACTCAAACCTAAACATGAAATTGATTTGCTTTTCCCCCATGCACCATACATCTGCCTGAAGGTAATTTTATACAATATTTTGAATAATTTTGTATATAAAACAAAGTTTCATACTATAGAATTTTCTTTTTTCTCATTCCAATTGAGTATATCTTTTTTTTCATATATTTTTTATTGTAATTAATAGAAGGGTTACATGATATTTGCCAGATAGATGGTGCATTAATTCCCATACATTGATACACTTTCACATGTCTTGGTCCCTATTTCCCTCCCCCCCACCCCCACCCCTCATCTTGTTTCCCCCCATTCTATATCCAATTTCAAATAACCAAATACAAATATACCCGATATATCAGGTAACAAAGTGACATACTGTAATAATATGAGATAACCAAGGGACAGCAAAAGAGATGAGAGATAACATAGTACATTAAGGACAACAATCACTCATTATATGGCACTTCAGTTATTATCTGTTTTCAAAAAAATTCAGATTTTTGGATTTGGGGATGGAGAAGTTCAGCCTGTTCCTGTAGCCAGTGATGGGGCCGTCACGGATATAATGCTGCTGAAAACTACAGACCAAATGTCTTCTCTGTTCCCTTGTGCAAGTCAATTACGGTGACATACACCTGTAATCCTGTAGAGGATTACAGTCCTGCCTCTGGCATGAAGACTGTTTTAGACCAGCTGGAGTTACACAAGGAGATCCTGTCTCAACACAAACAAACCAAAAAAACCACTCAACACAAACAGCAAAACAAATAAGCAAAGAATCTACGCAACAAACAAACAAATGCTTCAATCATAAAGCTGAAGGCAACTTAAGGAACAGATCTTTGCTTCAATTACATTTCCCAAAGCAGTTCTAGAGCATCCATTTGGGCCAGTACAGTCAAAGAATGAAGGAATGGAGCAGGGCACACAGTTGTACATGTGCTGGTGTTTGCCAATGCATTGCTTCTGCTCAATAGATATTTTATTCTTTCAGGGAAAAAGAGGAGAGTTTTTTGTTTTTGCATCAGAAAAGCTTAGACTTCATCACAGTGGCAAGCAGAAGCCAAGGGAGGAGCGATCTCCAATACTCCAATGGGACAACTGAACAGGACCTTGTTTCCTTTGTAAGTGAGGGTCTCAACTTCACAGAGGAATAAATGATTTGAATAAATGAATTTATAATCCATGATGGTAATGTCAATATGCTGACTAATATGTGGGGAGTTATTACAAGAAAACACTTGGCTTTAAACTGAAAAAAATACATGCATATTCATTTCTTTAATCTTTTGTCCCCCCCCCTTTATGGTTTATCCCCTGTTGTTGCTGTTTCTGACTTTGGTACCTGGTATACTGCATATACATTTATTTGTTTATTTGAATTAGGAAAAGGAAGGGGGAAAACAAGATGATGAGACAAAGAACAAATGATGAACCAATATAACAATATTCATAAGACAATATCTTGGAAATGAACTTTACAACTTGGAAGGGGATGGGAGAGGGAGGGGTAACAATATTCAAGAAGTAATGTACTCACTACCTTACCAATGTAACTGTAACTCTTCTGTACATCACCCTGACAATAAAATAGAATTGATATATATATATATATGCATTTTCACATTGAAAAGTACCCAGTAATATATTTGAAATTTCAACTACCACAATAAACTCCCTTAAGAAGATTTGAGTTGATGTAAAAACAAGGCTTTGTGAAGTTTTACATCTCTCAAGAGTATAACAGAAACTTTCTCCAATTTTATGAATCATTTAGGACCATTGAAAATCATTCAGCTATAAACTAAATTGGATAAAGAATGTCCAATTAGGAACAACTTCCAAAATATTCCCTTTTTTTTGAAGTCATCAAAAATAGTTTTTCTCCAAAGTCTCAATAGAACACAGACATCATCTAGAGTATTACTTGCTTGCTTCATCATCTCCAATTCTGGGGTAAGATAACTGGATTTTGCTATGACATTTGTTTTGTCAGGTTAAGTTGACATTGTAGTTGCTTTTGAATGACCTCAACACAGGAGACTTTGCCTGAGGTTAAAGATACACATAGGTGCAAACAATTCCCTGAAGTGCTAATGTTCAAAGTTGTGTTCACACTTAATATTCAGTCAATTTTCTTTTCTTATTGGGATCTTTAGAAAAACAGGTACAGCGCTGATTAAAAAAACAGTTTAGTAAGTTAAAACAGTTTAGTAAGTTAATTTCTGATACAGAAATTAATGAGAAAATGGGACCTCACCAATGTTTTCACTTCAAACCTGTCTCTCAAAAATAAGCATTTGAAAGTACTCAGCACGTGCTATGCTGTGTTAGCTTAGAATGCTTAGGACACTGAGAGTACATCTTCCTTTGTCTCTGATAAATCCATATCTGAACTTGCTTTGTGCCTGTATTGGATGGGTAGGTAGGTGGCAAAGGAAGGGTCTCTTAAAACCAGTGCCGTTGCTTTCAAATGCAAATATACTCTTGAAGATTGTTTTTTTTTTTTTTACTTAAAGTAATTTCAAAAAGGCTTAGCCAACTCACTTGCAAGGTATTTCTCTTCTGCAGCATGAAAGAGAATAAAGGAGGAGGGAAAGGTGACCAAAAAGAACAACTTCTCAATTACTAGGCACATCTAATCTAGCTATTTTCATGGAGTAAATCATCGTAGCAAGACGGTAGTAACGGGGTTGTTGCTGATTTCAAACCACTGCAGCATTCAGCATTTGCTGAGCACTGAACATGTAACAGGAAACAGACCGTTGCACTATTCCACTTAATCTTAGTGCACTCTAAGGCACTATCATCACTCCATTTAAAAGATAAGGAAACTGAGGTTTAGGAGCAATAAATAACTTACTCCCTGTGAGGGGAAATTTTCTGAAGAAATCATATCTGTGTTAGAAATCCTATGTTGTCTCTCATGTCCTTTGCTGTCCCTTGGGTATCTCATATTGTTACAGTATCTCACTTTGTTATCTGATATATTGAATTTATTTGTATTTGGTTATTTGAAATTTGATAGGGAAGGGGGGAAAACCAAGACGGGTGGGGGGGGGGTGGGAATGGGTACCAAGACATGTGAAAGGGTATCAATGTATGTGAATTAATGCATCTTCTATCTAGCAAATATCATGTAACCCTTTTATTAATTACAATAAAAAAAAGAAATCCTACAGACTGACTGACTCAGTAGAACTTTGTGATTGTGGAGAGATGGAATGCTGCAGGTAAAACGCTAATATTATCTCAGGCTAATTTTAGTTCCTTTCCCAGCCATGTTTTACCAACCTCCTAACCTTTGTAACCTATCATCCAGTGACTGTCAAGGAAACCTTTTGGAACACTGTAACAGTTACTTGCTGTGTAAAGCACTGACTCCTTAACTTGGGCCTTTAGATAGCTAAAAGTAAGGAAAACGTCTGGGATCACTGCCTTCATTTTGCATCTGTCCTTGTTCTAATTCTTTCAGCCACATTGGAATCCAGAAAGAACAAGACTTGATGACATTTTTACAATGGAGGATACTACCCCCAAGGAAAGAAACAGCAACATTCTTTTTCAGGACAGATCATGTACCAGGTAACAATAACTTGTTTCTTCTAGCCAGTGATAATGGCGGTAACAACTTCTCTGGACCCCCTCTATAAAGAGCAACCCAGCCATATTTAAATGCTTTTAATAATCATGCATACCCCTATTCTTTGTCTTAGTTCTTTTTCTATTTAAATCTCAGGCTTATGTCTATACCCTGAGAAGGTCTGAAGTACTTACTTTGTCTTTCCTATAGCTACCTGTAATAAATCCCATTTTTTCTTCCTTCCACCATTATGTTTGCCTACTTATTGGGTATACAGGAGTGGTGCAGGAATCCTAGGAGTTTGGGCCTGAGGCCTAAAGCTCCCATTTCAATGTATGGTTATGCTTTGCAGACCCTTAGCTTCCTGCAATCCTAAATCTAAGAATGTTACAATCTGTGAAGCCTGTAAAATAGATTTCTATGCCCTGCTGTCATCAACCTACCTCATGTATCCACCAATGTATTTGGTAAATACATTGACTTATATATGACTTTTTTTGGGTCTGAGATTGTAAAAAATTCATGTAGTCTCTCCCACAGTTGAACAGAGCATACAGGGTAGCCTGAGTCTATGTTCTGGGGTCATGGTCATTCATATTCAGCAGAGAAAAAACATTTCTTATTCTCTTTGGGGGAAAATATGTTTTAGGCATGGCTTCAGTTAGTAGAGTTCCAATCATTGAGTGAAAGTGTCAGGTACTGAGTTCAAGTCCCAGTCTCAGACTTAAAACAACAATAACAACAAAAGAAATACATGGTACCTGGGTACTAGTGGCTCAAGCCTATAATCCTAGCTATTCAGAAGATTGAGATATGAAGATCAAGGTTTAAATCCAAGTGAAAGGAAAATGCTTATTTTTTAACTAACCAGACAAAAAAAAAAGCCAGAAGTGGAGGCATGGCTCAGATATTGGAGTATGAGCCCTGAGTGCAAAAGCCTAGCGAGAGCATGAGGCCCTGAGTTCAAGCCCCAGGTTTGGCATAAATAAAAAAAATAGAAGAAATGCATGGAAAAACTAGAAAATGTACAAGTACGTTATGTATACCCTCTCTATGTCCTGTGTAGCAAGGGTGGGTTGAATGGCTAAAGTGCTCAGTTTCAAAGCCGATGCACAGCATGAGTTGGTTTGCCTTTGAATCAAAACACACCCCAATTTTGGAGTGGGAGCCTTCTGAAAATTCTAAACTACTCATAAAGCCCTTGATGCAATCTGGAGCTCATAAAATTTGCTCTGCCTTTGATTCTACTCCAAACTGATTTCTTGGATCCGTAAAACAGGCCTTACTTGGAAATAGGCAGGAGAGATCTTTGGAATAGCCACTTTGGGCTCAGCCTTCTGCAGGAAGCCCAAATGCATGCTCACCATAGGCTCCCATGGGCACAGCCTCCCTGTTTGCAGATTTGGATGGCATTTTACCAAGGAAAGTAAAATAAAGAGTTAGAACAATTTTCTAAAGCAGCTTAAGCCAAAACCATTGACAAATGATCCTGATGTTCTACAACCGACTCATTAGCCAAATAATTGTCCAACTCCTGATTCTTCCTCACCTTGACAATTTGTTTTAATTGCATCCACAGAGAGAGTTTATACCGGAGGGAACAACTGTAAACAATCCAGCAGCAATATGGCTCTGAAAGGAAATGTCAGTTTCTCAGATCAGAAGCTAAAATCTTCCAGGCCTTAACATCCTTAATTTCAACAGGTCATGGTCACGTGTGCATCATTTATTTCTTTGAAGGACAATCCCAATTATCAAATGCAAGTTTCCAGCAGAAAATTCCTACCTTTCTTTTCATTCAAGCTCTCCCATTATGTGAAAACAACACCCATTGGAGGTTCTTGCAGGGTGAGTGGAAATGAAGCCCAAGGTGGAGGCATTTAATTCAATGACTACACTCCTCCCCAGAATAAATGTAATGCTTTTTCTTGTGTGCTGTGAAGAATAACTAATGAATGATTATAAACTACGCAAACAACTTAGAATGCACATAAATGATGGATCTCATTTTTCTCCTGGGACTTTCCTTCCATTTTAGATGGAGTACAAAGTCAGGGCTTTCTTTCTGTGCTCTGTGAAGTAAGCCCAATGGCTTTTTGTAAGTAACAAATGCTCCTCAGCTAATACTTATATTGAGTTACATATGCCTGTTGTCCATGGAGACTGCTTTTATAAATGGGGCTACTACGTGTATTCCAACTTCTGTGGCAATGACCTTGTCACTTTAGACTATATGAAGAATGAACCAATGTGAGCTAGGCTCACATTGTACTTCTGTTCCACAGAAACAGTCACTGAGCACAGACAATGTAGAACAGTTTTGTATCCAAAGAGTGGATGAAACAGTTAATTGTTTCGGCCTTGTGATGTTTAATTAAAGTTTAATTAAATTTTACAAAGGCCATAATAGATGAGGTGTGTATCTTGGGGAATTTACTTTTGGGTTATCTCATCAATGCCATGAAACTCACTGGGGTTCTGTATAGTGAAGAAAGGTTTGACTTGAGAGTTACATCATCACTTATGATGTCTGTTTGACCTATCTAACCTTGAAATTCAGTGTGCCATCCTTATAAAGAATAAGAAAAAATACACAAAATTGAAAATCTACAACTTCCCTTGGCTATATTACATTACCAAATTTTCAAGCAACTGTTTATTGCTCAATTAGGAGAGGAAAGACAGCTAGAAGGAATATTTAAATGAAGAGGGTAATGAACTGTTGAGTGCAAACCAGCTTCACTAGTGTAAGGACAGGCGCTTAGTGGGCTCTGTGGTCTTCTAGCTTTCAAATCTGAGAACTCTCTTCTTAGTGAAACTCTTGGAAAGACAACCTGGTTGGTGACTCTGGAAGTGTGAAGGGAAGAGCATTGTGAAATGTGCCTCGAGGCTTCCACATAACAAGTCTCTTTGCTAAAGGAAAGGGTAGAGATACATGAGTGAAAGTCATAGCCAAAGCCACAGGCCCAGGGAACACCAAGATTTACTAGAAGATTAGAGCATGTTTCTCTTACCCTCCCTAGACCACTATGCTAACGGGGTTCTGGAATAAAGATATGGTTGAACAAAAGGATGTGAATTTTCTCTATGGAGGAGAATTTAGAGAAGCCTGAAGTCAAATGAGGAGACCCCCAAAAAGGACACTAGAGAAATATGAATCCTCTGGCATCTATAGGTACAACACATTTTAAATACATTCTAATTCCTGGCTAGACCAACGGAAGTCCACTCGTACAGGACTATTACATTCATTTCTTATTATCTAGTGCAAATTGTCTACCTTTTAACAAAAAATCCAAGGCATTCCAAAACACAGGCAAATGACAAAACAATACAGTCTAAATAGGTAAATAAAGCATCAGAAACAAAGTAAGGCTAAGTGTAGTGGCTCATGCCTACATTCTTAACTACTCAGGAGATGGAGGCTAGAAGGATTATGGTTGGAAAAAGGTTAGATTCCCATGTCTTTATGGTATTGTAGTACACCTCTGTAGTTGCAGCTATGTGGAGAAACATGATGATTGAAAGCTAGCTCTCAAAATAACTAAAGCGAAAGTGGGTTGGGAGTAAGGCATAAGTAGAAGAGAGCCTAGGAATGAGTCATCAAGCCACCAGATTTAGTATTGGAGAGAACTGTGCCAGAGGTTGACTTTCATTGTTTACAATTCATCTTACTCAGTATGGCAGTCATCAGCCACATGTGTCCATTTGAACACATTTGAATATAGCTAGTATAATTGAGAAGCTTAAAATTTTAACCAAATTCAATTATTTCTGATTGAAATGTCCATGTGTCTAATAGCTGCTGTATCAAGCAGGCCAGCTCTAAAGCATGACAGGAGTACTTTCCTGACCAGTCTATTGCTACAAAATATCAACAGGAAGACAAACAAGTGCTACATTTTCCATCCATATCCATTTCTCCAAGATTCACAATACATACCAGTATTAAAATGATCAGAGTGCTCCTTCAGTAAAGGAATTGGATTGACTTATTAAAAATTTTCTTAAACATGCACCAGCACAGAATCCCATGTCCTAAGAGCTCATTAGAATAGATTCAAATTTGGATGGTCACCTGATATGCAAAAATTCTCCCTGTCTTTTTCTGATGCAGGAACTTTGTGCTCTGATATATTTTTGGGCACATGCTAAACCACATGCTACATCACAGTGTTCAAGGAGTGAACACAAGAATTGGGCTGGACCAATCAGAGGAGAACCTGAGAATTAAAGGATGCCATATGTGGAAACTGAAGTCTCTTGCTTCTCATACTGTAGATCTAAAGCTAAAATTCTTTTTTTGGGGGCCAGTATTGGGGCTAGAACTCAGGGCCTGAGCACTATCCTTGGGCTTTCTCTAAAGAAGAGCTCTACCACTTGAGCCACAGTACCACATCTGCCTTTTTCTATGTATATGGTACCAAGGAATCAAACCCAGGTCTTTGTGCATGCTGGGCATACACGAAACCACTAGGCCAAACTCCTAGCCCCTAAAGCTAAAATTCTTAACCATTTAATCTGTAACTTCTCCTTGCATGGAAAAATTGTTTATGACAGGGAGAAGCCAGTATGTAGAAAGAGAGACTTAGATGAGAATTGGAAAGAAAAGAGGAGGAAAAAGCAAGTAATTGAGAATAACTAGAAGATATATTATCAAAGCATTGAAATTTCTACATTTAGACATTGCTGAAGCTTCATTTACATGAAAAACATTACACTAAAAATATTGATTCACTGATACAAACCCAATGCCAGTTTTACCCTTTAGGCTTTGGAAACTCATGACCCAAACAACCTCAGTAGTAATTTTTAGTTGCTGGTTAGCTAACTCAAGTTTTAAAGGAAAACAACCAACCAATCAACCAACTAACAAGAAGGAGTGGTCCCTTTATCAATGAATTATATGCAGACTTTATGAACATAGTTCTCTTTCCTGTATAAAATCTATATAGATTCCCAACTTCCAGGAAGAACAAGGAGCTCAGACACAGTGTGACATTGTGCAGGGGACCAGTCAAGCACAGACTGGTTTGGTGGCACCCAGTTTCAAGGGCTGGAGGGTTGTGGTTCATAGCAGTCTTAGGAGTCATTGTAGGCTAGCAAACCTGGCGGTGTGAGGTCTCTACACCTTGTTCTGCATCAGGGACGAAATGCTTACCCAAGAAATCAAGAAGCTTGCTTAATAACTTGTTCTTTTCTCCAGGAGTGTCTCCCAGAGAAAAGGGGCTTCATTCATGCTGTGGAATATTAGAATGAATGAAACTCAGACTGTTGCCATTCCTCGTTAACATGGTACAGTCAGGCTGACTTGAGCAATTCTTAATAAAGCGTATTTTCAGTACATTACTTCATGAATGTGGTCCTTGTAGACTCATATTTTCAAGGGTTACTTCTGAGAAATCTAAAAATATCTTCTCTTGGCATTTGCCCTGGAACAGTATGCCACCAAACATATCAGAAGCTGTCAGAAGGCTGGGTGGAGCCTGGGTTCTAACTCCTCCTCTTTCAGCATTGTCAGCACTGTGGACCACTCTCCTTGGTTTCCTGATTTGGCCACTGAATTCCAGGCCTATTCTTTCATCTGAAAAGGGATTTTTAAATAACTTGTAGTTTGGGCTTTTCACCACTAGAGTTCAATCTTGTCCTTGTCTACATTGTTGATAACAGAAGGAAAAAAAAAATTAGCATCCTTCCAAACAAAGCACAAATTCCCAAAGAAATTCCTTGAATGCAAGTACTAAGAGCTGACTTTCTCCATAAGCTTTTTCTTTCTTATGTACCTGATCATTCCTGGTTTGTATGATTATTAAGTAAAAAGTTTTTGGATGTAACTTCTTAGTTATAAATAATTTGTTCATATTCAATTTTCCATTTATGATTTATTTATTCATTTTGTGACTTTTTTACTCAGGGCCTCAAGCCTGCTAGACAGGCATTCTGTCACTTGAGCCATACCCTTTCTTTCTATTTTGTTTTTCAAGTGTTAGTGCACAGATGATCTTCTACCTCTGCCTTCTCCCTCACTGAAATTACAGGCATGTACAGCCACATCTGGCTTGTTTGTTGAAATAGTATCTTGCTAAATTTTTGCCTTATCTGGCCTTGAACTGTGATCTTTCTATTTTTGTCACCAGTATAGTATAGATGTGAGCCACTATGCTTAATTCTCATAGATGGCACTTTGAGGAGACGCTGGAATGATTTCATCTTTATAATACATAGTTGTCTTCTCAAAGGTCGGACCCAGGTAGAACAGAGAAAGTCATTCTTGTTTACGTAATTTTTATTGTTATTAAAATGGGCAGAGACAAAAACTCAGAAGAGCCCATTTCATAAATCAGACTTAAAAGTCAATACCTAGTTTCATTTTACAAGCAACTGTGAGATATATTTTTGCATTGGTTCCTTTAGATTGAAGCAGAAAATAGAAAGGTTTATTGAAAACAAAAGTAATACTGACCAGAGGTTTGAAAGACACAGCTTTGTCACAAGAAAAAAATAGAAAATAAACAAACAAGCCAGGCACTGGTGGCTCATGCCTATAATCCTAGCCACTCACAAAGCAAAGATTTGAGGATTGTGCTTCAAAGCCAGCTCAAAGCCAGCCAAAGTACAAGACTCTTATCTCCAACTAACCAACAAAACCTAGGAAGTGGAGGTATGGCTCAAGAGGCAGAGTACTAGCCTTGGGTGGGGATAAGGAGCCAAGCAAGGTTCTGAGTTTAACCCCCAGTACTGCCCCCTCCTGAAGAGAAGGAGCGAATAGTAAAGTGGACAAGTTTTTGAAGGTGATAAGCTTTACATGGTGAAAAATAAAACTAGGAAGGGAGATTGTAATTCTGATCCATTGTATCTGCTCTCACAATTTTAACAGATTAGTCAGGGGAGTGTACCAGTAGTAATAATAGGAATAGTCATTGTCATGTCATTGTGGGTAGAATGGCTAGCCTGTATTGGATGTTTAGTATACACTAGGGCTTCTCAGGGCACATTTAGTCCTTATAACTATTCTACTTCACAGATAAGATGAGAAAAATCCCATGAAATTCAGAATCCAAACAACAAAGCTAATGAGAGAAAGACAGAGCCATTCTAGGTCAGAATCTATGATAGTAATGTCTATCCTCTATGCTTCTCTTTAGGTAAAACCTCCACTGCTCTGACGGTCTTCCTTCAAGGCCATGCTGATTGAGACATCCTAATCTAACCTGGTCAGGTTCAGCTACACAGATGGTTTCATGCTTTCCAATAATAGTTCCTTAAATATAAGATGTTATATGGAATAGGATCTGGTGATTTAGAATTATGATTTACTTACATATCTAGAATGTGTACCACATCTAAATTACCACTTTTACAGCACCTGACAAAATTTAGAGCAAAAGTGATGGGTACCTGCAAGAATTAGAGATAAATGATATTTTTGTAGACTGTGCATAAAAGGCGAAAAAGTTGCCTTCGTGATAAATGCTTAGGAAGGAAGTCTTGAAGGGGCAGGGGCTGTGGTAAAAGAGGAATTTGGGTTGAACTCATTACCACTCTCAGGAACTATACAGAGTGCAAAACCACACTAGGTTACATAATATTCATTTACTTTTTTTGGACAAAAGAAGGCAGAAAAGTTTCCTTGAGGGAAACTTTCTTATAACTGAATCCTTTTAAAAGAATCATGACTAATAGTGAAGAATATTTCCAGCTTTTCAGGAGGCACAGCCTTCTGCAAGAATTTTTTTCTAATGAACCTTCTATAATGAATGAGGACCTACATGAAGTTGCCATTTCTAGGGAGAAACAGCAGAGATGCCACGATCCAAGTATTCTGTGTTCTGTATTAACTCTGAATGGGAAATGAACAGGCTAATGTTTTCATGGATTCTTCCTCAACCGTTAATTATAGTAAGTCAAACTTTGACAAGTACTATATCAAAATTAGTGCAATGACCATTAAAAAGTATAATAAAACTAACAACCCCCCCCCAAAGATAACTTTTCGCACAGTAACAGTGGCAGCTGGTAACTGTTGCATACGTATCAGGAGTCCAATTCTGTATGTCACATCTTACAATAACTGTTTAATTTAAGGTTTCCTATAACTCTCTCAGTTAGGATTTGTTATTGATGAGAAGGCAGAGGATCGGTGGATTTAGATAAATTCTCTAGTTTCCCAGAATGTTCATGAGAGAGTTCAGATTTAAAAGAGGGCCTATTTTTACCTACTACTTTGTGGTCACTAGATGGCCCTAAGTATATTTGTTCCTGATTTTTACTGGGACAGTTGCAACAACCAATAGGCTAAAGATCTAAGGGGACATAAACATTATGGTTAGAAGTAATAGCGGAAAATGTCATATGTGTTTTCAACTTCCCAAAATACTGATAAGAAAAGATGGAAGTACAATAATCATATGAAACCAACTCTACTACTATTAGCATCAAGAAGAACACAAAGAGCAACTCTAGGTATTGGCAAAGGCTAACCCAGGAACTGCCCTTGAGTGCCAGGTTAATGATAAACAGGCTGACAGCTGTTTCAGCACCAAGGACAGGGACATATTTTCCTTCCACTAGGGGGCAGGATGGTCATTACATTTGTGATGATATGGAAGGCAAACCTGTCTATAACAGGCAAAGGCAAGCTTAGTATCACAGCCTCACAATAGAATGCTGGACAGGGAAAGGATAATGAGGGGTTTAAAAGCGTTTGTACTGGCACCAGACAAGGACTCTAGTTCACTTTAAAGATTCAATGGACAACTATGGTGAGTAGATTGAGGACCATTTCCAGTTTTTCATTTGGTAGCCAGTATCAAGAGCCACAAAAAAGTGCAAATTACCCAAATATTTGATGAGCTTTCTGAACAATGGTAGTCTGAAAGAACTTTTCCTCGTTCCAGAATTAATACTGATTTCATATTTACCTCTGGATAGAAAGTAATAAATGGCCTTAGGGCACTTTTGAAACTATCTTTATCTGGGCTATTAAAAGGCTGCACACACACACACCCACACACCCACACAAATGGTTAAACCATGAGCTTGGATCCAGACACACATGGATATGAATTTGATGTTATCACTTTTTATTTCACCTTGATTAAATAATAACTTCTCCATATTAGATTTTTCTCAATTGCAAAACAGGAAGCTCTGCAAAGTGTTTGAAGCTTGGAACACAACTCACTCTACATAGATACTAACACTCATGATGGCCACAGTGATGCTGTTCTAGGAAGGAAAAGAGAAATAATCTAGGTGGATGCCAATTTATGTTACCCTAAATAGGTAATGGTTCTCAATCAAGTACAAGAAATATATATAACTACCCCCTGCTGCATTTGCTTGAGCATTTTTATCAAGCATTTACCAGGTAACAGGTGAGATAAATGCAAACAAAGATTGCCATTTCAGCTCCTAAATGTTTTGGCATAGGATCAGGATCACTTTAGTCAGTGAAATGAGAACAACAGGTTCACAGTTGCCAAGCAAGGTGTTTTAGTTGCCAAGCAAGGTGTTTGCAAGATAATTTGCCATTTTGTTTGGTATTAGTCAACTTTCCGTAGCAAATATCTGAGACAATCCACTTAAAAAGAGGAAGGGTTTATTTGGTTCTAGAGATTTCAGCTCATAAATAGGTGGTCACATTTCTTTGGGCCCATGGCAAGGCAGAGCAAGACAACTGCTTGGAATGAAAAGAGGAGGAAAGGGATGGCATCCAACTCTCTTTCATTGGGACCAATATTTCACCAATGCGCCTTGGAATAATACTTTAGATCCAAATCATAGCACCTTCCCTTTCTAAAAACAATGCACAATTTTTTAGGTGATGTCTGCCCTGCCAATCTAGGTCCCTAAGTAAGACCAGAACAAAATGCGTGTGTGTGCGTGTGTGTGTGTGTGTGTGTGTGTGTGTGTGTGTGTGTGTGTGAGAGAGAGAGAGAGAGAGAGAGAGAGAGAGAGAGAGAGAGAGAGAGAGAGAGAGAGAGAGAGAGAGAGAGATAAAGTATACATAAGAGATTCAGATTTGGAATCATAGTTACCTCAGTACAGCCTGCCATCCTCAAGGATCAAAGGCTGCTAGGCTCAAAGCAGCTTGTAATGGAATCCAGGCAGAAAAGCAAGCAAAGTAACAGCCTTCTAAGATGTAGTGAACATTTATGAGGATGTAGGAACAAAGTGCTATGGAGCAAAAGGCAAAGCTATCATTTTGTGAAGTGATATGAGAAAGATTCACAAAGAAAGTGACACTTTACTGGCCTTGAAAATGATGTTTCCCTGATAGAGAACTATCTGGTAAAGATATAGCATGGCAGCTCTGTTCCACATGGAGGAAATGTAAGAGTAATTTATAGCCCCGCATTGTAATATACGGTAACACCATGCTCAGTCTTTGTGCCTCTACTCTGGTTTACCATGATAGATCAGTGTGCACCACTGTTCAAGACAGAGTCTCAAATGTTTATGCCCATGCTGGCCTCAAAATCATGATCTCCTGATCTCTGCCTCGCATGTAGCAAGGATTACAAGTTTAAGCCACTGAACCTGTGCTGAAACTCTATTTTTCTGGTGTGTGTGCTTGTACTGATGATTGAATTTGAGGCTCAAGCTTTCCCTTTGCTCTTTGTGCTGTAGCACAAATGATAGAATAGTAGTTTAGAGCAAAAAAGTTAGTTGGAAATGAAAGCGAATTGGAAATAGAAGTTGCTTGGACTTTTCTATGTGGGCTGGCTTCAAACTGAAATCCTCAGATCTCAGTCTCTTTGCTAGGATTACAAACCAGAAACACCAGTACCCACTTCAAATTCCACTTTTGGTAGATAGCTATAACTATAGCTGAGAGTAAAGGCCCCTATAATTTGGTCAAAATAATGTTAGACAGCAAATCAGATCCTCTGGCAGCTAATACAAGTTATATCAATGTTGACCGGATACCTCATACATTCCTTGTTTTCCCAGTAATAAGATGAGCAGACAAGTGGTAAAAAGCCAAGCAAGGGTACAAGGCCCTGAGTTCAAGTACCCGTACCAACACACATACACACACACACACACACACACACACACACACACACACACACGAAAAAGAAAACTAAGATGAGATGAATTAATTAAGTGTTAATGAAAAGAGGGAAAAAAGAAGAATTGAAAGGTCAAGGTTATTTTCAGTCATACTGTATTATAAGACTATTTCTAAAGTGCAGTTCAAGACCTTATTGCTTGCTTTAAGAAACCACACTTTTTTCCTGCAGAAATCCCTGGTCTGATGCAAAACATTCCATCCCACTCCCCGTTCAGTACCCAGAGGGGGACCTATCTCCTTCAGCTTAGAAGTTCAGCCTACTTGCCTGGAGGGTCTGAAACATGAGAACAAATTCCTTCATGTGTGAGTGTATTCAATGTAGGTATGGATGTGTATGGGGAGGGGGAGAGGACCAGAGAAGAGGGAAACAGATAGGACAGACAGGAAACTCAGCAAGGACCTCTCTCTCCCAGAGATGAGAAAATATTTTATTCATCCCTGATAGTCAACACTCTCTTCAAAGGAAAAAGAAGTGATCAATGGTGAGAAATGTAGTTATTATTGTTTAAGTACCTGCTTCTTTGTAAAAGTTTTGAAGGGCTTCATGTGTAGAGGAGTTGGCAGACACACAGAAAAAGGGAAGAGAGAGTGAGTGTGATATTTCCCTCTTAGAATGGAGTAGAAGCCTTGGGAACATGACTTTAGCATAGCAGGAGCTTCACTATTCAAGAAGTTGTACTTCCTTGGGCACTTACTCTGTGAGTAACTCTTCTGCTTATTAATAGATATTTATAATCTTGGGAAAATCAGGAGGCAAATGGGCCAGATGCATTTGTGGAGTGGCCCAGGAGTCATTTTCTAGGAATATATATATATATATATATATGTGTGTGTGTATACATATATACATTCATATATGTATATTTATACACACACACACACACACACACACACACACACACACACACACACACACACACACACACACACACACTGGTGATGGGGCTGGAACTCAGGGCCTAGACACTGTCCCTGGGCCTTTTCATTCAAGGATAATGTTCTATCACTTTGCACCATAGCATTACTTCTGATTTTCTGGTGGCAAATTGGAGATGGATTTTACTGCCTGTGCTGGCTTTGATCTTGGCCTCCCAAATAGCTAAGATTACAGGTGTAAGCCACTGATTCCTGACAAATAATTTTTGATTTAGCTAGGATTTCAGGCTGACACGGATAACCAATAGGACTATTTTAATTAACCGGTCCTCTTCTGATGAATGAAAAGAAACCTGAAAGGGAAAAGAGTTGTCATACAAATAGATTTCATTTTCGGTCTATCTCTTTTCTCTATGCCTTATAATTACATAGCTTCAGTGCACCTATAAAGTGTTAAGTACCTGTAAACAGGTGATTTCATGTACCTGAAGGATAGTCAGTTTTGATAGAATGTTATAAATGACCTTAAGCTATAAACCTGATCTATATCAGATTTATTAATTTCGAGCGGACCTCTGACTACTTTTCTCCTGTCAGAGAAAACTATCACCTTAATGCTTTTTATTTTTATTTTTTTTTTGCCAGTCCTGGGCTTGAGCTCAGGGCCTGAGCACTGTCCTTGGACTTTCTCAAGGCTAGCGCTCTACCACTTGAGCCTCAGCACCACTTCCGACTTTTTTCTATGTATGTGGTACCGAGGAATCGAACCCGGGTCTTCATGCATGCTAGGCAAGCACTTTAACCACTAGGCCAAACTCCCGGCCCACCTTAATGCTTTTTTAAAGATGTGACTCATTATCATCTCAAATGCTACTATAAAAATCAAAACAAATCCTTTAGGAATGTGTTCAACTAAGGAAGGAATAAGAAATATATTCAACTAAAGATGGAACAAGAAATAAGTGAGTAGATTAAATATATATATATATATATATATCCAGATATATTATTGGTAGGATGAGGTTATAAGTGATTTTACTTGCTGGTAAGGTGATTCATGCAATTCTTCAGAGTTATTCATAAATACAATCTAATTCTAGTTGTTATGGAAACATAAGAAAAAAGTGAAGAGTTCTCAATTAATTTTTTTTCTGGAAATGATCTAAAAATTAAGTCTAAATGTGTGAGTTCTGTAGGGAATTTATCTGAACTCTTTCTCAGAAGTGCTGTTGGGTTTTCAGGGACAGCTGCTTGCAGCTGTTTGGACATCATAATCCTCTTGGAAATAAGGGCAGAAAATGAGAAAGAGCAGAAGAGAAGTCTCCAATCACCTCAGGACATCTCTGTCTAACTCCCTCTATTAATATGCAAAGTGCAAAAAACTAAATGTCACATCCATGTCATTTTCTGATGCCTGTGCACTGTTGAATCAAAATGTAGAATCCTTTTGCCAACATAAATTGGGCTAAAAAATAATCTCACTAACCAGAAAAAAAGGTCAAAAACATAATTCTGAGTTTTCTTTCAAATTGCCTACCAAAAGAAGGAAAAATTGAAACAAAAATATCCCAGGCTTTTAAGGCATCATTTTCTCAGTTTTCTAGTACAGAATAGTACCCTGAATCAAAAGGTCACAAAAACCATTCAACACCATTTTATCATAAGTGAGTAAAAGCCATGGTTTCATCCAGGTAAAGAAACTCATAAAACTTTTAGGAAGAGAGGTTACTGCATATCTTCCTTTATAAAGTTTTATTGCTATTGTTTTTCAGAGCTGAGGGCTGACATTTTCCTCCCAACTATAGGCTTAAAGATAGTGAATGTGGCTCATTATTTCCATTCCCAGTCATCTGGAACCCACTCTGTCAATGCTGGACTGTCAGGATCCAATTTTGGAACTCCCTTGCACCAACTCTCAAAGCCCTATTTGTTGCATTGAGAAGAATTAAACTGGCTTTAGTGAGTAACAGGTTGAGTGAGAATTTCACAAGATTACTTTCCCCAGTGACTTATCAAAAACTGCCCAGAATCCTCAATATTTCTATGTGTGGGCAGGCTGTGACATGGGATTAAGTACACTCATCTATCCATTTCTCTGCAGATTCAACTTATCAGGGTTACCGAGAAACATGTTTCTCCCAACAAGATAGCCAGATAGACTTTGGGGGAGGTTTCTGATGACTATTGAAACTCCTCTCAGTTTCAGTAGGGCATGGAAGCCCTCAGCTGCTCCTAAGTAAAATACAGGCCATTCAGATTGGTGTTGTACTAGTCTGCTATTCTGCAATTCATTTAGCTCATCTTTTCTCCTGTTCCAATGTGAAAATACCTTGCTATTCAAGTTTCACACCTGTGTTTCCCATGATTCTGTGTATGTGGCACACTCAAATACAGACACATAAATGTCATCCCTAGAATCAACAAGAACAGGAAACTGAATCTATCATGTTCTGATTTTGTACATTAATCACAATGTTTCATTATTCCTTTGATCATCCTCACAGTTTGGCCTTTATGATATGAATTTACTTTAACTTATACTCAAAACACCAATATTATGGGGTTGGGAGTTTGGGCTAGTGGTAGAGTGCTTGCCTAGTGTGGAAGAAGACCTGGGTTTGATTCCTCAGTACCACATACGTAGAAAAAAGCTGAAAGTGGTGCTGTGGCTCAAGTGGTAGAGCTTTAGCCTTGAGAAAGCCCAAGGACAGTGCTCAGGCCCTGAGCTCAAGCCCAGGACTGGCAAAACAAAACCAAAATGTCAATATTTTACACACACACACACACACACACACACACACACACACACACACGTATATGTGGGGAACCACTTGGTGCTTGATACATGTACACATTTTAAAACACTTCTTTTTATGTAAACATGTTTACTGCCCGGGTCTAAAATCAGGTGCTGGAAACACAGAAGTGAATAGGCTCACAGCCACTGGCCTCATTTATGCCATAGAAATGGAGAGTGGAATTAAGCAGATACTCATACAAATTATTCAGGGGCACCAGGACCCCTTTAATAGAAAGATAGGGAAAATAAATAACATATTTAAGTACTACTGCAAATAAACATATTCCTCTCTCTCTTTTTTCTCTTTTCCAAAGCTTTGCAGAAAGCCATCAGTAAATTCTGTTCACATCACTAATTAGCAATGGTTAAACACACGGGTGGCACCAGATGCTGACTGTAGAACAAGCAACATCTGGTCCAGGCATGAGGAATAGCACATGCAAGCACAGGTCTGGGCACTCAAACGTGCCCTGAGACATCTTGAAGGATTTTGGGGAGTTTTAAAGCAGCACTAGCAACTGGTACTCCAGGAGCCTGAGTCCTCTGGAGATGCACATGGCTCTAAATGCTTCCAGGGTTATCATTTTCTCTCACAGTCTTTATCAGAGTAGAATGTCCACCAAAGCCAGGTCCATGCCCCATGACCATTGTTTGCTACTGATTTTCTCCTAAGAGAATAAATGAAAATGACATTTGAGGCTCTTGCCACTGAGAAAAAAGCAAAAACTTTGTAAACTTCAGTAAGAAGAGAAACTTTTAGGAGGCAGGAAAAATGTACTTGGCTGACATTGGGGTGTTCTGATTCTAAATTAGATGTTTGTTCTGAAACGGTGGGCAGTCCACTTAGCTTCATCCCTAGGTGTAAAAGTTAGTTAGGTCATCTCTGAAAAAAAGAGAGGTTAATAAACTAACACAATGCACTTTGGAGAGACAGATTGGGATCTGCATTCTTTCTTCATTTTACTAGATCAGATTGCTAGCTTTATGCAGCCCTCTAGCCCTCAGCTCTCTGATTGCAAAGTATATTTGATTACAGTACCTTGATGTTTTTGGAGATAATTAAATAAGTAAAGGGTTGTTACAGTGCCTAGATAAGGGCTAGGTGCTGGTTAGTTTCTAAAATATTTTTTAATACTCTAATCCTTTTGAAAGGAGAATAATATTTTACTTTATGTATATATTAAATTTTGTTTATCTGTCATTCCTTGAGTTTGTTTTTTATATATTTTTATTGTAATTAATAGAAGGGTTACATGATATTTGCCAGATAGAAGGTGCATTAATTCACATACATTGATACCCTTTCACATGTCTTAGTCCCCATTTCCCTCCCCCCTACCCCACTCGTCATCTTGTTTTCCCCCTTCCCTATCCAATTTCAAATAACCAAATACAAATATATCCAATATATCAGATAACAAAGTGAGATGCTGTAACAATATTATAGTAAGCACATTGAATGTAAGATATACCATTTGAAACAAAATTTTGATTATAGATTGTAAAATGATATTAATGACTACATGCAGTGTCATAAGTATATCTTTAGACTTTATTCATCCTTCATAAATAAAACTTTCTACACATTAGGGGAAAAGATGTCTATAAAAATAAAAGCAAGGCATATAAATCAAGGCAAATGAGTGCCTGCATGACTTTTATGAAATGGTCGTGGAAAAATTTCACTTGCTCTTTTTCTTCTTATTGGTTTGTATTCTTGGTGCGTGTGTGTGTGTGTGTGTGTGTGTGTGTGTGTGTGTGCAAATTTGTACCTGGAAAAACAAAAGCAATTATTTATTTCTTTTCCCTGCTAGGGGCAGAACCCAGGACCCCGTACATACTTGGCAAGCACTCTGCCACTTAGCTATGTATGTCCTAAATCCATATCACCTAACCATTTTTCCTATTATCTTTAAGTAGTGGTATGAATGCCTTTTTGTTTTTGTGATACAGAAACTCTGTAACTCAGACTGACTTTGAACTTGTGATACTCCTGCCTCAATCATTGAGTGATGGGATAAAAGGAGTGGGCCACACTGCCTGGTGACAATTACTTATTTGATAAGTATTTACAGAGTATGCACTTGATGTGAAAATGAGACTCTGGTTGGGCTATTGCCATGGAGATACAAATACAATGTAATTTTCACTGTTTAAAATGTAATTGCAAGTGGGTGGGTAAGATAAACACTCACAATACAAATAAGACTAAAGAAATAAGCAATCAAATACCAACGGAGAAGAATATTGAAAAGTAAGATGATACAGAATACACACCTCAGTATCACTTAACTGACTTTAGATGAGAATAAATCAATCTAAAGTTGGTCTTTGTCTAAAAGAATTAATCAGAGAACTATTGAGAAGGGACTTAAATGATGTGTCCCATAAAAGTTCTCTAATGTATAAATTAAAGGGACATTCTGCGTATGTAGTGTGTGTGTGTGTGTGTGTGTGTGTGTGTGTGTGTGTGTGTGTGTAAAGCATAAGCCTTCTTTATTCCAAGTATTATTAAACAAGGATAGAAAATGGAGTAGAAAAGTCTATCATCACTTACATTATGCTTTACTGTTTGTAAAAATCTATCACTTGAGAATGTTTGAGAAACAAAATTGATCTGTTTATATTATCAAGAATTGGTTCATAAAAAGATATACACAGTTGGATCATGCCAAAAAAACTACATAAAAAGAAACAAATGTTCCCATGACAGATGTGGGCCTATGTACATCATAGATATTTGTTATTTTTTTCAAAATATTAAAGAAGTACATCACCTTCTCAGTCAGTGTCCTTTGTTACCTATCTAATGTTAATGGTAAGATAGTAGTATCCTGACTTGATTGCTTCATAAATGACCTCTCCATTCACACACATTCCATTCTTTCACTGTGTGTCACTGACAAATCTGGCTCAGAGCCACCAATTAAGCTAGAAGGTAGGAAAATGAGGAGGCATTTGAATTTGGAGAAACCTTTCCACCAGTTCTCAGTGGGCAAGAACTGGGACCAATTCCTCAGTGGACCTTCATCCCTGGTAAGCTGATTCCGTTCCCCCAAGAATCATGGTTCTTGCCAGTACGACGGTTCCTTATAAGACTAAGCATAGAGCTCCCCTATGACCCAGCAATTCCACTACTTGGCATTTACCCCACCGTCCAGAAATGAGGACATACTAAATCCACTAGCACAACCATGTTCACTGCAGCACTATTTACCATAGCAAAGATATGGAACCAACCCAGATGTCCCTCAGTTGATGAGTGGATCAACAAGATGTGGTATTTGTACACAATGGAATTTTATGCTGCTGTCAGAAAGAATGACATCGCCCCATTTGTAAGGAAATGGAAAGACAGAAAAAAATCACATTAAGTGAAGTAAGCCAGATTCAAAGGAACATAGGCTCAAAGGTTTCCCTCATTTGTCCTAACCAGTAGAAACTTGGGCTCTCCTAGCAGAGATTTACAATAGAACAAACCTAGATACATAAGGCCAGATAGGATGATGCTAAATGAAAGGACCTCCAGGATATAGAATCAAAAGCCATATAATGAGTGATTATTGTCCTTAATGTACTATGTTATCTCTCATCTCTTTTGCTGTCCCTTGGTTATCTCATATTGTTACAGTATTTTACCTTGTTATCTGATATACTGTATATATGTTTATTTGAAATTGGATAGGGAAGGGGGAAAACAAGATGAGGGGCGGGGGTGGGAGGAGGGAAATAGGGATCAAGACATGAGAAAGGGTATCAATGTTTGTGAAGTAATGCACCTTCTATCTGGTGAATATAATGTTACCCTTATATTAATTACAATAAAAATATATGAAAAAGAATCATGGTGCTTGCTTTTTTTTTCAGATGCCATCTTATTACAAGATTTCATCTGCCATACTGTGGCTAGGTGTTACTAGATCTTTTCAAAGAGCAAAATTGCTCAACCTCCCCTACTTTACCAAAATATCCTAGACACAACTGTCTTTAGCATATCACTAGTAATTATTCCAAATTTTCTCATTGAATTTATTTACACTATCTTTGAGTTTAATTTTCTTCAACTTAACTACATAGCAGATTGCCATATGCAAATGGGAAAGTCAGAAAGTACTCATAACAATCTGACTATTAGCTGTTCTCTGATCACTATCCTCTGCATGCACTTAGGATACCCAGGTAGTGTTCTACACGTTTCACGTGGGTGAGTTTATTTCATGGTTCCAGGGATCCATGAGGTAGGTAATGAAGCACAAAGTGGTAAAGGGCTTTTGTGGGGAAATCAAAATCCAACTCAAAAAATGAAGAAAAGGAGAGTCAAAAAAAGAAAAATCTGCTGTTAAAGTCAAGATCATGTGCGTGCGTGTATGTGTGTGTGTGTGTGTGTGTGTGTGTGTGTGTGTGTGTGAATGGGCTTTGATCTTAGTGCTCTGTGCTTGATATGCATGTACTGTACCACTGAAGCTACATCTCTAGCTTGTTTTTGCTTCAGTTTTAATAGATAGGGTCTCATTTTTTTTATTACTTTGACCCAAATTCAAAATATGATTCACCTGCCGATGGTCTCTCATATATCTGGAGTCAAATGCTCAAGCCTCAAGCCTGGACTGTTTATCAAGATAGGGGTGTCTATATTTTTGATCAGATCAATTCCAAACTACAATTCTCTTAACCTCTGCATCCTGAGCAGTTGGGATCCTGATGCCCAGACTGTTCAGCATTATTCTGTAAGATTGCTAACTCATACATTATCCAGATAGCCAAATACTAATCACTTGGATTGATACCATTTCCCTGAGCAGTACACAAGTTTTAGAGTAGTGCAATAGAGATTAAGAAAGCAAGCTCAGGTTAAACTGCCCTCAGCTTTTGATTCTGTATCTATTACTAATATTCATATAGTTGTGAGCAAATTAGTTAACCTCTCTAAATTCAGTTTCTGTTGTTTCAAAATGAGAAAGATAATAAAATCTTCTCAGGCTGTTTGTGAAAAATAAGCATGATGAAAAACAGACCATAAAGTGCCAGCAAAATATCTGAGAAGAGATGAATAAACAAAATGTACAAAGAGCTCAAATAACTAAACTTTAAAGGTAATAATAATAATGATAGAGGGATATTAAAAGAAAGATTCCTTTAAAAATTCTAAATTCTCAAAGAACAACTCAATTAACAAATGGGAAAATGGACTGAATACACTATTTGATAGACAAATTATATGTGGCAAAGTAAATACTAAACATTTCTTGTCACAGGGAGATGGAGATCAAAGCAATATTGATCTCACTCCAGTTAGAATGGTAATCATTAAGAACACAACAACAAATGCTGGAAAGGATATGGGAAAAAGAAATCTTTATATTCTGTTGTTGGGCATGCAATCTAGGTCAACCACTATGGAAATCAGTATGGAAGCGTCTCAAAAAACTAACAATACAACTACCATAAGGACTAGGGATTCCACTGTTAGAAATGTAGCCAAAGGAATGTAAGTGAAGATATAAAGAGACACGTGCACACCAATGTTTACTACAGAACTAGTCACAATAGCAAGTTTTATATCAAGAAAACACGATTTATAAAAACAAAGAAGTGGGGCTGGGAGTGTAGACTGGTGGAAGAGTGCTCTCCTAGCTCGCACGAAGCCCTGGCCTCGATTTTGCAGTACCATACACTCAGAAAAAGCAGGAAATGCTGCCGTGGCTCAAGTGGCAGGGCACTAGTCTTGAGAAAAAAATGTCCAAGGATAGTGCCCAGGCCCTGAGTTCAAACTCCAGGACTGGCAAAAGAAAACAAACAAACAAAACAAAACAAAACCAAAAATACCCAAAGAAGTATACATCTGCCATAAAAAATGAAATTATGTTATCTGCAGGAAAATGGTTACAGATTCAGAAGGACAATGGTCACATGTTTTCTCAAATATGTGTCTTCTCAATCTACTAATAAACATTGATGCAAACATATAGAAATTTATGATGGCAGTCATGAATACACATATGTATATATATATGTACCATATGTACACATGATCAATCTCCTTAAAGAACAGTCTATGCATGTGTGAAATATGATGGTAAAACTTCTTTGAACAATTACTGTGTACTTTAACGAAAGTGAGTGTTAAGGTAAAGCACGTCCTGTCTGGGTATGGGTTGCTAATGGGAGTGGAGAAAGTGAATGGAGAGGATGAAGGAAGGTGAATACGGTTAAAGTACATGTGAAAATGAACACTGAAGACTCTTAGATAATTCTGGGAAACAGGATGGGGGAAGAGTGTGAGTGACCTAGTCAGAGATCCTGATCAAAGTACATTGTATAAATAAATGGACATGTCAAAATAAAACTCCCCATGCACAACAAATAAATGGTAATTATAAATTAAGAGTTCATATATTTAGCATAGTGTCACATGTCCAGTGTTCAACAAACATTCCTGAATATTACAATTATGGACTATTCCTTTTCAATAAAATAAGGATAGGACACACAGCTGTCTAGGGAGAGATGGGAACCTGCTGGATGGCAGTTGGGGAAAGGAAATAGGAAAGGGAGTGATTTGTTGCATAGAAAAGAAAAATCCAAAAAGCAAAGTGCTCAGAAACAGGTGCTGGCGGAAACAATTGTAGCTGAACCCATAGTGCAGCTTCCAGCCCTGTGGAATGATTATGTTTTCTTTTTCCTATTAAGGATTCACATCTGGATATAAAGTTCAAATACAGACTCTGTCAGAAGGACGGTGCACAAAAGCTGTCTCCACAGAGATCTTGGCTGCTGTTCTGGGTGCTCAGGTTGTATGTCTCTTGTTTTCTCTTGAATTATTTATCCTGAGCATCTGGGTTACATTATCTTTACGTAATGTCACAACAGAAATGGGAGAACGAATGCTCCTTTCTCATTTGCCCACTGACAGCAAATGTACCCTGCAGCTTCCAGGTGTCTGCTCAGCTTTTTCTCTACTCACTTATCCAGCTATCTCCCTGTCAAGTGGGAGCACAGTCCTTCTCCTGCGGGACAAAGTGAAGCCAGCCTCCAGTCAGTTCCAGAATAACAGCCAGTCCCCTCTCTACTTAAAGATAAACACAATCGATCTTTTCCAAGAGCACCACAGTTCACAACACTGATTGCCTAAGCAACCCATATTGTTTTTACAGCCACCAAAATTCAAAGGCCCTCTGAACGTGTACTAGAATCCCAAGGTGCAGATCAAACTGGAAATCCTCTGGACACTAGGACTTTTTGGCAATCTATTCCAGAGGATATTCTCTGGAGTTCCTACCACAAACCTAGAAACCATAATAATAAAAATTCAGCAATACTAATACTTAGTAGGCACTTGATATATGGTAAGAACTAAGTCATCTAATTTACACGAACTCCACCATGTTATGATAATTTCACCATCATCATATGATGGAAGATGGGGAGGGAGTTACCAGAGATCAAAATCAACCCTTAATCCAAAATGTGCTCTTTTCTATGACTTTTCTTTTCTTTTTTGTTGTCATGGGCCTTGAACTCTGAGCCTGAGCATTGTCTCTGAGCTCTTCAGCTCAAGGCTAGTACTCTACCACTTGGTGCACAGTGCCACTTTCAGTTTTTTGGTGGTTATTGGAGATAAGAGTCTCATGGAGTTCAATGGCCAGGCTGGCTTTGAACTTTGATCCTCAGATCTCAGCTTCCTAAGGTAGCTAGGAATACAGGCGTGAGCCACCGGCATTAGGCTCTTGATTAGTGTGGTAGGCTCTTGATTTGTGTGGTATAACCTTCTTTATCTTTTCTGCTCTAAGTAGTCTATGGCTTTATAGTTACAGCAATTTTCTTGTGAGAATCCTTTGAGTATCATATTTTTTTTAGATATCCCTAAATTTTAATTAGAATGTTTATACCACTCATATTTATGTGATTTTCAATATGTTTAGGGAATAATCTATAATTTTACTAGGAATTTTCTACTTGATCTATTCTGTTTTTATTTAACAACTGTTAAAAACGAGAAAAAATTGTCACTCTGAGCATTTTTCATTTCTATGGGCAGTTTTACATTTTCACTACTGTTTCTGAGATGAGGATTTATGTGTGGTAGCGTATGTCCAGGGCTGGATGATATTCTTGTGATTGTTGCTATGAAGAAACTGAATCTTGATATGTGCATCAGAGCTCACTGTTGTGCTATTCATGACCGAGGATACAAATGCTGCTACAGAACAAAGAGAGACTGAAAGGTAGAGAAGCTTAGGAAAGAGGTCAGACTAATCAATTGGGTAAATCTCTCATTAAGAACGGAATCAAGACATGAGAAAGAGCATCAATGTTTGTGAAGTAATGCACTTTCTATTTGGTGACTATAATGTAACCCTTCCATTAAGTACAATAAAAATATATGAAAAAAAGAATGGAATCGAGTCTTATATAAAGAAAATAATTTTCCATTCATGTGGAATGTCTGATTTATTTTCTCCTCCTCTCCCTTTCTTCTTTTTTGTTCCCTCCATCCCCTTTTCTTTCCTCTCTCCTCCCCCTTCCTTCTTTCCTTCTCTCTTTCTTTCCTCGGTAGTAGTAGGTTTTGAATTCAGGGCCTCATTCACTAGGCAGGTGTTCTATCACTTGAAACATACCACCAGGCCATTTGTTGTTGTTGTTTTTTTGAAATAGGATCTTGCTTTATCCCCAAGCTGACTTGATTAAGTTCCTTTTCTTTGTTCTTCCCTTGTAACTTGGGTAATAGTCACACACCATGTCCCCGACGCTGGCTTTGAATTTTAATCTCTGATTTCTGTCTCCCAAGTAACTAGGATTATAGCACTGAGCCACTGCATATGGCTAGCATGTCTGGTTTTTTTCAATACATAGTTCTATATAGTTTGTAAATCAGAATGGGATTCATGACAACTTCATGCAGCATTGTGGAATATTTTGCAGCATAAATTATATATATCCTATACATATATATATATGTCAGTCTATGCTAAGACTATGCATGAGCTATGTTACTGATGCTCTATGTTGGTAGCAAGGTGAACACTGAAGTTGATGTGGCCCTGAGTTCAAGCCCTTGTATTGGCATTAGAAGGAAAAAAGACAGTGAAGCTTATAAGGCATAAAGAACTATTTTTATAAATGCAGATAAGATAAATGAAAAGAAAACAAACTAGTTTGGGGTTATATAATGCTAATTAGTTTAGAGTTTTAATTCTAATTAGTATTTTTTTTTGCCAGTCGTGGTGCTTGAACTCAGGGCCTGAGCACTGTCCTTTGGCTTTCCTCAAGACTAGAGCTCTACCGCTTGAGCCACAGCACCATTTCCAGCTTTTTTTAAAAAAAATATATGTGATACCAAGGAATCGAACCTGGGTCTTCGTGCATGCTAAGCAAGCACTCTACCCCTAGGCTAAACTTCTGGCCTCTAATTAGTATTTTTAAGTTTGTAATTTTAAAATGTACTTTTGGATAATTAAGAAAAATAACACTTAATGATTTTAAGATCATTTTTACCATTTAACTTCTATTTCATTAAATACATTAAAATTAAAAACACATCACATGTCATTACATATTTTAAAATTTTATAGATTGTCAATACAAAATTAAAGTATAATTATAGCAACTATAGCAATATAATTAGTAAATTTTTTTGTCAGTCCTAGTGTTTGAACTTTGGGCATGGGCACTGTCCTTGAGCTCTTCAGCTCAAGGCTACCACCCAACTCTTTGAGCCTCAGCACCACATCTGGTTCTCTAGTGGTTAATTGGAGACAAGAGTCTCATGGTCTTTAGAGCCTGGTTTGGATTTGAACAATGACCCCTTGCATCCTGAGTAGCTAGGACTACAGGTATGAGTCACCACACCCAGCCATAATTAGTAATTTTTAAATTTTTTTGCCAGTCCTGGGCTTGAGCTCAGGGCCTGAGCACTGTCCTTGGACTTTCTCAAGGCTAGGGCTTTACCACTTGAGCCTCAGCACCATTTCCGCCTTTTTTCTATGTATGTGGTACCAAGGAATCGAACCTGGGTCTTCATGTATGCTAGGCAAGCACTCTAAAACTAGGCCAAACTCCCGGTCCATAATTAGTAATTTTTATGGCATGAACTCCAACGAAAAATTGCAATTAATATGTGATAAGAATTACCTTTATTACTGAGCCAACTATCACTATTTTAATATCTGAACACCAAAAGGAGAACTTAAATATCAAATTAATTTGCCTTGCTTGTTTATCATACTACCAGTCATATATGAAAGATGTCTTTACTTCTTGTGTGTATGAGCCAATCAATACTGGGGCTTGAACTCACAGCCTGGGTTCTGTCCTTTTTAGCTTTTTTGCTCAAGGCTGGCATTATCCATAGCTCTACTTTTTGCTTTTTGGTAGCTAACTGGGATTAATAGTCTCAACTACTTTCTTTCCCACCCTAGTTTTGAACCAGTATCCTTAGACTTCAGCCTCCCGAGTGGCTAGGATTACAGGTGTGAGGGACTGGCATGTGGTTGCATGTACTTTTGATTTGTCAGAATGAAGATATATTTTCCAAGGTAGGAGGATAAAATTAGTTTTATTTAATAGTTTGTTATATGGAATTGTGAGTTTTTCATATTTATAACTATTATATATTGGGTTCTATGCATTCCATTACTCTAGGCCCCACAGATATCAAGATCATAATGGAAGAAACCAGGAATTCTTTCCAAAGACACAATTTGGGAAGTCTCAGTTCCACAGCAGTACTGTTTCCTGGATTTATCCTCATGGAATCTTTTCTCTAGACTGAACATTTCCATTCCTATAGCTAAAAAGCTGTGGACACTGATTCACCTTGACAAACTGAAAAGTCTGGGCAGAGGGAGTTGAAGGATTTCAAATTCATTTCTTCTTGTACCATCAATGAATCCAGTTCACATGTCTGCCATGACCTTGCAAAGCCCAAGCAGCCTGCACCCTTGCTGCCTTCTCAGATCAAATGCAGTCTCTGTTCAGTTTCATTCTTAATTTTCTACTCAGGACCTTTCTCTGCAGTAGCCTTTCTGTAACATCTGAGTTCTGCTCTGTTTCTCATCCCTCCTGGACTTTTTCTTGGCCTGGCATGAAGGGTTCCTGAGGGCCTGAATGATCTCCTTAAATTTCTTGCCTTGGAAATGGGCAAGGTGAGAGCAGCAGGAAGCCTTGAAGCCCTTCAGAGAACAGAAAGGTGCTGGTTCCTCAAGATTCTGGGAAGTAAGAATCCAGAGGCAGGTCCATGGACCTGTTTCTTTTACTTCAAGATGAGAATTGATGACAGAACTATATACTTCCTGAAGATAAGTTACAGGGTTAATATGATGAAGCAGCTTTCATTACCCAAGAGGCAGAATTAGCAGCATATTGACTTGTGGTTCTGTGATACTTCATCCTCCACTCATTCCAACTAGCCAGCCTTTCTGTTCTGAGAACTGGGGAATTTTATAGGATCCACTCTTTGAAAAAGCTTCTCCCCCCCTCTCGCTTTTTTTTTCTGTCTCCCTTTCTTCTTTTCTCTCTTTTGTTCTTTCTTTCTTTGTTCTTTTTCTCTCTTTTTCTTTCATTCTTTCTCTTTTTCTTCTCTCTCATTCTTTCTTTTAATGTTATTCATTTGCTTTGCTTTTCTGTTCCTAAACTGGATGAATTCTAGGAGGGCCATGAGCTTGCTTTTCTCTGTTACAGTTTCTTTTTTTTTTATGTGGGTCATGGGGCTTGAACTTTAGGCCTGGGCACTGTCCTTAAGCTCTAGGCTACCGCCTTACCCCTTGAGCCACAGCCCTACTTCCCATTTTCTAGCAATTAATTGGAGATAAGAGTCTCATATTCTTTAGTGTCTGGGTTGGTTTTTAACCGCGATTCTCAGATCTCAGCCTCCTGAGAGCTAGAATTACAGGCGTGAGCCACCGCGCCCAGCCTGTTACAGTTTTTTTTTTTTTTAATAAAGGACCGTGTTCTGTCATGTTATAGTTTCTTATTTAAAAAATAAAACTCAAAGCAGCTGAGTATTGGTGGCTCACACCTGTAATCCTAGCAGCTCAGGAGGCTAAAATCTGAGGATAATGGTTCAAAGCCAGCCCAGGCAGAAAAGTCCATGAGACTCTGTGGTGCTGTGGCTCAAAGAGAAAGAGTGCTAGCTTTGAGTGAAAAAGCTCAGAGACAGTGTCCAGGCTCTCAGTTCAAACCCCATAACTGACAAAAACTAAACAATCCACTAAAGCTTTCAGAACACAGCCCTCATAATACTTAGGAAAACTGAAGGACTTGGGATTGTAGCTCTGAGATAGAGTGCTTGTCTGACACAGACAAGGCCCTGAGTTTGATAATCATCACTTTAAAACAAAACACTAAAGCAAAGAATGAAACAAATAGCCAACAGATGCTACCCCTGAAACTTTTATTCCTATGGATGGCTGATGAGCCAACTCTATTGCTAGTGTTTATCATTAATAAATTGTGTAGACAAACATGAATATCTTGGCACAAGCTAAGAGCATGTGAATCCCACAAATGCATAGGGCTGAACTTCCAGTCAGGTCAGGGTTAGATGTAAAGTTTTATCTAAGCCTTTTATTTGTGGAATAATTTTGGATTTACAGAAAAGTTGCAACTATTGTAGCAAGAGTTCCCCTTTATAGAATTCAACTCATTTCTTTATTGCTGTTATCTAACATTATCATGGCACAGTATCAAAACTGAAACCAGCATGCGTCTATTATATTATAGTAGCTTAAACTTCATTGGGAATCTAAGAGTTTTCCTATCAGTTGTCCATTTAAGAGCAAGATCCAGTGTCAGATACAGCCTCTTCATTTGTCAGATCTTCCAAGTCTTCTGTGGAGTATGGCCATTTCTCAGTACCACAAACTTGGTAACTTGATGAATTCTGGAAAATATTTTCCCAATCCTTCCCAGCATAAATTTTCGGAACCTTTTCTTGTACTTAGAATTGGTTTGGGAAGCAAAATCCCCAGAGGAAAATACCTTTTTCATTGTGTTATGGCACAAGACAATAGATTGTTTGTACACATTAGAATTTGTCATTAAGATTCACAGTTGCAGTTGGATCCTGGTGGCTCATGCCTATAAGTCTAGCTACTCAGGAGGCTAAGATCTAAGGATAGCGGTTCAAAATGAGCCAGGGAAAAAATAAAGCCTGCGAGACTTTTATCTCCTACTAACCACCAGAAAACCACAAATAGTGCTGTGGCTCAAGTGGTAGAGTGCTAGCCTTGAGCTGAATTGCTCAGGGACAATGCCTCAGCCCAGAGTTTAAGTCCCACAGCTGACAAAAAAAAGACTCACAATTGCTTTGTATACATTCACATACAAAAAGGTTTTATCTGTTGCTAACAGCATCATAAATGTAACCACTGCAATCAAAGAAGTCTTCTTTAGTTCTTGCAATTTTTTGAGGTTGGTAAATATTTCCATCAAGGTTCCTAACAGAGCTTATGTATCAGACTGTGATATAGGAACTGTTTAGATAAGGATTTTTTTTTGCAGTCATAGGGCTTGTAATTAAAATCCGTGGAAATCTGGTCAAAGCCAGCTTTCTTGCTTTCTATAGTGTTTAGGGTGTTTTCAGGCAAATGCAATCAGTTTTGTTTGAATTTCATGGGAAAAATTTTAACTACATAAATCCCAAACATACTATGTATTTGAGGCTCAATTTCACTGTTTTTTTTCCTGTGGTTTCTAGAAATCAGAACTAGATTACAGTAACATACCTATACTGGGTTTCAGTAGTAGAGAATAAATTTAAAATCCATGAGAACCACAAGAAGGACAGTTGGCAAGGTTATTAAACAACAATTATTCCTATTATTCCTTACTTCATTATACCCTCCCTTCCAGTCCTTGGCATCATTCAGGTCACTACATAGACATTAATCAAAATGTTTCCTCCAGCATCTCTGGAAATTCTGGCCCATAGATAATGATTGATAGTCCTTTTTCAGAGACTGGATGAATATCCCCTGGAGAAGCTGAACATCTGACTGGGGGCAGAGAGTATTCATAAGGTTGTGCCGCACTTCAGCAGCAGATATAGAGCTGGTACCAGCAGGGTGACACTTCACCTTTCTTTGCTAGTTCCTGACTATTGTAAGTTTGTTCCTGGGTGTTCCTAGACTTCTTCTTTAAATAGAAAGAAATCCACAGGTTTCCAACAATTGGTGCTGGCTTTATTATTACTATTTAAAATAGAAATGTTCTTTGGCCAGAAAGGCCAAGACTGATGGTCTTTTAGTGAAGATATTGTGGCATGTAATGATGAAGTTATTCAAGAGCAGGCGCAAGAGGTTGAAGGTGTGCATACTTCAGCACTGACATACAGAGCAGTGACTCCGTATGCTGTCGGTCAGTTTGGGTGCCATCCTACCTTCTTGTACTTTCCTTGGCCACTTAAGAACTTATAGTCTCTCTATCTACAAATTCAATGCAATACTCATCAACCTCCCAATGTCATTCTTTAAAGAAATAGAAGAGGCAATTCAAAATTTCATATGGAATAATAAAAGACCCCGTATAGCAAAAACACTTCTTAGCAGAAAGAACAGCGCTGGAGGAATTTCAATTCCAAACTTTAGACTCTATTACAGAGCTATAATTCTCAAAACAGCTTGGTACTGGCACAGGAACAGGCCTGAAGACCAATGGAATAGAACTGAGGACCCAGATATTAAACTACAGACCTATGGCCACCTAATCTTTGACAAGGGAGCCAAAAAAATAGAATGGAAGAAAGACAGCCTCTTCAACAAGTTGTGCTGGCAGAACTGGTTAAGCACCTGCAGAAAACTAAAGCTGGATCCTTCTTTGTCACCTTGCACTAGAATTAACTCCAAATGGATCAAAGACCTGGAGGTAAAAGCTGACACACTGAAAACTCTACAGGAAGGAAGAGGAGATACACTAGGCCTCCTTGGCACAGGTCGAAACTTTCTAATAAGGACCAAGAATCACAACAAATCAGAGAAAGGCTGGATAAGTGGGACTGCATTAAACTGCAGAGCTTTTGTATGGCAAAGGACATAGCTAGTAAACTAATCAGGAAGCCTACAGAGTGGGAGAAGATCTTCACCAACCAAACAACGGACAAAGACCTCATATCTAAAATATATCAACTCAAAAAATTGAATCACTCCAAAACTAACCTCCAAAGTAACAACCATCCCATTAAAAAATGGGCCAAAGACTTAAAGAGAGTCTTCTCTGAAGAAGAAACAAAAATGGCCTATAGACACATGAAGAAATGCTCAACATCTCTGGTCATAAAAGAAATGCAAATCAGAACAACTCTAAGATTCCACCTCACTCCAGTTAGAATGGCCAGGATCAGGAAAACGAATGACAACAGATGGTAGAGGGGATGTGGCCAGGAGGGATCACTACTACACTGTTGGTGGGAGTGCAAACTCATTCAACCACTATGGAAAGCAGCGTGGCAGTGCCTCAAAAGGCTAAACATAGAACTCCCCTATGACCCAGCAATTCCACTACTCGGCATTTACCCAACCACCCAGAAACAAGGACATACTAAACCCACTAGCACAACAATGTTCATTGTAGCACTATTCACCATAGCAAAGATATGGAACCAACCTAGATGTCCCTCAGTTGATGAGTGGATCAACAAGTTGTGGTATTTGTACACAATGGAATTCAATGCTGCTGTCAGAAAGAATGACATCGCCCCATTTGTTAGGAAATGGAAAGACTTAGAAAAAATCATATTAAGTGAAGTAAGCCAGACTCAAAGGAACTTAGGCTCAATGGTTTCCCTCATTCGTCATAATCAGTAGAAACCTTGGGCTCTACTAGCAGAGATTTGCAATAGAGCAAAATCTTGATACATAAGGACATATAATGTGAAGCTAATTGAAAAGACCTCCAGGATATTGAAACAAAAGCCATATAATGAATGATTATTGTCCTTAATGTACTATGTTGTCTCTCATCTCCTTTGCTGTCCCTTGGTTATCTCATATTGGTATAGTATCTCACTTTGTTATCTGATCTATTGAATTTATTTGTATATTGGATATTTGAAATTTGATAGGGAAGGGGGGAAAACCAAGACAGGTGGGGGGTGTGTGGGGGGAGGGAAACGGGTACCAAGACACGTGAAAGGGTATCAATGTATGTGAATTAATGCACCTTCTATCTGGCAAATATCACGTAACCCTTTTACTAATTACAATAAAAAATAAAAAGAATAAAAAAAAGAACTTATAGGCTCTCTATCTATTTCTCATGGAGAGTATAGAGATTGATATATACTTGCAGTAGACTCTGGCCATTAAGGTCTGTCTTATTACTTGTCTTTCATTCATATAATGTATGCAATGCAATGGTTTAAAACACTCACTGACTGGATATAAGTTTCACTGTGGTAGGTGGCTCTCAGATTTGTATAAGTTACACCATTCCTCTATAGAAAATACAGAGAAAACAGATCTGAAGGACAGGGAGGAGAAGACTATACTAGCAAATCTTCCCTTAACTGTAGGTTGATTACAGCTAATGAATAAGTTAGTTCCTCATTTTCACTAATGGAAATCCTATGTTAAATAAGGATGGCTCATAGTAATGGGCCTGTCAAGTACAATTTAGGTTGAACTAACACAAAGATAAAATGAAAGTGCAAGTTTAATTTTGTTCATTGAAGAATTGTCTGATCAAGGCTAAGTCAGGGTGTATTTGTCCAGCGTAGTGCTTTCTTAAACAGGGTCAATGGAACTGAAATGAAACATCTCAGCATTAGCAACACAGTCAAGAGATCTGGAGGAAAGGTATTAACGTTGGGAGCCTGTGAATTTTCTCCTTATAATTTTGCTGCTGTTGAGGTTTTTAGGATTGGGGAAGACTCAGGGGAAAGATTAGGACCCTGAGTGATTTCTCACTGATCTCCTCCTAGCATATCCTTCTACCAGGTAGGGAAACAGAATCACCATTCCAGAAATTCTTCATATTTCATTATTAAATACAAAAAAGGATTATTCTTTATAAGGTAAGAAGATAGGAATAGTGTTCAAAGTTCATTCTTCCTTGCCTCCTTTTTTCATTTGTTAAGTACTTCAGATACAATATTCAGGAAGGAAAAATGGCATGCTGATTAGAAAAATATTGTGAAACTGGATGACTATAAGGGTAAAATACCCATTTTTAAATTATCTTTAAGTAGTTGTACAGAGGAGTTAACATGTAACAAAACAGTTTCTGAATACAATGTATCTTGGATCATTGTTATACTTTTCAACCAAGTTACTCATCCCTCATTACTCCTTCACTCACTTTTCTTAATTTTGTGTATAAAAATTGAATTATTGATTACATTCTCACCCTCCCTTGTTTACTCGTTTCCTACTATCCCCACCCAGTACTTTCAAGTACCAGTTTCCTAGTGATTATTTCATTGAACTTTGATTTTTGCCTTTCTAAGGAATTATACTATTTTGAGCTCTCCCTTACATCTACCATAATTCAATTAATACATGTAGACTATACTTGCATACCACCCAACATATTTACTTATAAGTTCATAAGCTAATCCTAGCTTCCACAGTTGAGGGAAAACATTTTAAGTGAAAGTATATATTATTTTTTTCATATATTTTTATTGTAATTAATAGAAGGGTTACATTATATTCACCAGATGGAAGGTGCATTACTTCACATTCATTGATACCATTTCTCATGTCTTGGTCCTCATTTCCCTCCCCCCCCAACCTCATCTTGTTTTCCCCCCTTCCCTATCCAATTTCAAATAACCAAATATGCACATATCCAATATATTAGATAACAAAGTGAAATACTGTAACAATATGAGATAACAAAGGGAAAGCATATATTATTTAAAGGAACTTCTACAAAATACTTATGAAAGGCCATTTGCTATGTTAAAGTTCTTTACTTGCATTATCTCTTAATAATTTCACAATCTATCAAACCATACCACATTACCCCATTTTACAAACAAGAAATGAATGTGTAGCAAGAGGGACTTGCTTGTTCAAAGTTATAGTTGGTAAAGTCAAGTTTAAATCTAGGCAGCCTGGTGCAAACATTCAATGGCTTACTGTATATCCTTCTCCCCTTCATTTCTGTCCTGAAAGATTGCATAACTGAAGTTTGAGATACATCGGGACTGATATTGTTGGTAGAAAGTAAAATTAGAAGCTAGGCGCTGGTGGATCATGCCTATAATCCTAGCTACTCAGGAAAATCAAGGTTCAAAGCCAGCCTGGACACTGAAGCCTGTGAGACTCTGATCTCCATTTAACCACTGGAAATGGTGCTGTGGCTCAAGTGGTAGAGCACTATGTTTGAGCTGAAGAGCTCAAGGACAGTGGCCAGGCCCAGAGTTTAAGCCCCATGACTGACAAAAAAAAATACAATAAAACACAATACAATGAAATTAGCTAGGTACCAGTGGTTCATGCCTGTAAGCCTTGCTACTCAAGAGACTAAAATCAGAGGATTGCTGCTCAAAGAAAGAGTGGGCTGGAAAGTCCATAAAACTCCTATCTCAATTTTTTGATTTGTTGATATATTTTAGATATGAGGCCATTGTTCGTTGTTTGGTGGGTGAAGATCTTCTCCCACTCTGTAGGCTTCCTAATTAATTTACTAGCTATGTCCTTTGCCATACAAAAGCTCCCCAGTTTAATGCAGTCCCACTTATCCAGCCTTTCTCTGATTTGTTGTGATTCTTGGTCCTTATTAAGAAAGTTTCGACCTGTGCCAAGGAGGCCTAGTGTATCTCCTATTCCTTCCTGTACAGTTTTCAGTGTGTCAGCTTTTACCTCCAGGTCTTTGATCCATTTGGAGTTAATTCTAGTGCAAGGTGACAAAGAAGGATCCAACTTTAGTTTTCTGCAGGTGCTTAACCAGTTCTGCCAGCACAACTTGTTGAAGAGGCTGTCTTTCTTCCATTCTATTTTTTTGGCTCCCTTATCAAAGATTAGGTGGCCATAGGTTTGTGGTTTAATATCTGGGTCCTCAGTTCTATTCCGTTGGTCTTCAGGCCTGTTCTTGTGCCAGTACCAAGCTGTTTTGATAATTATAGCCCTGTAATAGAGTCTAAAGTTTGGAATTGAAATTCCTCCAGCGCTGTTCTTTCTGCTAAGAAGTGTTTTTGCTATACAGGGTCTTTTATTATTCCATATGAAATTTTGAATTGCCTCTTCTATTTCTTTAAAGAATCACTCCAAAACTAATCTACAAAGTAACAACCATCCCATTAAAAATGGGCCAAAGACTTAAAGAGAGTCTTCTCTGAAGAAGAAACAAAAATGGCCTATAGACACATGAAGAAATGCTCAACATCTCTGGTCATAAAAGAAATGCAAATCAAAACAACTCTAAGATTCCACCTCACTCCAGTTAGAATGGCCAGGATCAGGAAAACGAATAATAACAGATGCTGGAGGGGATGTGGCCAGGAGGGATCACTACTACACTGTTGGTGGGAGTGCAAACTCGTTCAACCACTATGGAAAGCAGTGTGGCAGTGCCTCAAAAGGCTAAACATAGAACTCCCCTATGACCCAGCAATTCCACTACTTGGCATTTACCCAACCATCCAGAATCTAGGGCATACTAAATCCACTAGCACAACAATGTTCATTGCAGCACTATTCACCATAGCAAAGGTATGGAACCAACCTAGATGTCCCTCAGTTGATGAGTGGATCAACAAGTTGTGGTATTCGTACACAATGGAATTCTATGCTGCTGTCAGAAAGAATGACATCGCCCCATTTGTTAGGAAATGGAAAGACTTAGAAAAAATCATATTAAGTGAAGTAAGCCAGACTCAAAGGAACTTAGGCTCAATGGTTTCCCTCATTTGTCATAATCAGTAGAAACCTTGGACTCTCCTAGCAGAGATTTGCAATAGAGCAAAATCTTGATACATAAGGCCATATAGTATGAAGCTAATTGAAAGGACCTCCAGGATATTGAAACAAAAGCCATATAACGAATGATTGTTGTCCTTAATGTACTATGTTATCTCTCATCTCCTTTGCTGTCCCTTGGGTATGTCATATTGTTACAGTATCTCACTTTGTTATCTGATCTATTGAATTTATTTGTATTTGGTTATCTGAAATTGGATAGGGAAGGGGGGAAAACCGAGATGGGTGGGAGGGTGGGGGGGAGGGTAATGGGTACCAAGACATATGAAAGGGTATCAATGTATGTGAATTAATGCACCTTCTATCTGGCAAATATCATGTAACCCTTTTATTAAGTACAATAAAAAATAAATAAAAAAATTACACACAAAAAAACTCCTATCTCCAATAAATGAATAAAAAGCCAGAAGTGTTGGGGCCAGGAGTTTGGCCTAGTGATAGAATGCTTGCCTAGCATGCATGAAGACCCAGGTTTGATTTCTAGGTACCACATACATAGAAAAAAGCCAGAAGTGGTGCTGTGGCTCCAATGGTAGAGCTCTAGCCTTGAGAAAGCCCAAGGACAGTGCTCAGGCCCTGAGTTGAAGCCCCAGGATTGGCAAAAAAAAAAAGCCACAAGTGAAGCTGTGGCTCAAATGGTATAGTGCTAGCTTTGAGGACAAAAAAAGAAAAAAGACTCTCAAGACAACAACTAAGCCCTCTAGTTCAAGCTCTAGGACTAGCAAAAAGGAAAAGAAAAGAAAAGAAAGTTAATCAGGAGAGAGACAAGTGTTGTGAGAGTGAGCCATAAACTATCTTGCCACCCCTGGGGAATTAAATAATGTTTTGAATATTTTTATTATCTTTAAGTAGTTGTACAAAGGAGTTGCCATTGACTAAAGTAGTTAATGAATACAGTACATCTTGATTGATGTCATCACCTATCCCTCCCAAAACCTTTCTTACTCCATTGTAGGGTATGTATCATTTTTTTGCCATTTAACAAAGCAGTTAATGTGTAAAATGAATTTTGATTTGTGCAATCACTTCAACATTTACACCAATCTTTGACCCACCCGTCCTCTTCTAATTCTCAATTCTGTGGTTTATACAGTGGGTTGTCTGCATTCTCCCACCTTCTCCCTTCATTCTTCTATCCTTCTTGATCTGCCTGACTATAGTAAGGTGTTAAAAACCCCCAAATCAAAGCAAGTTATTTTATTTTATTTTGGGGCCAGTCCTAAGGCTTAAACTCAGGGGCTGGGCTGTGTTCCTGAGCTTCTTTGCTAAAGGCTAGTGGTCCACCACTTGAGTCACAGTTCTATTTCTAGCTTTTGTATTTTGGGGGTTAGTTGGAGATAAGAGTTTCATGGACTTTCCTGCCAAGGCTGGCTTCAAATTATGATACTCCAATTTCAGCCTCCTGAGTAGCTAGGATTACAGCTGTGAGCCACTGTTGCCTGGCTAACGAAAGTTTTTATTTAAAAATCTACAAAAATACAAACATGAATTAAATTCACTTTTCATTGTAGTTAAGTCATGTCAGTAAGCCTTCAGGGGAATAAAATGGTATTCCATACCTGTAACATTATACCCACTATTCATAATATAGAAATATTATATAGTGACTAAAATATGAATATGCTTTGACCAATTAGGTTTTGCCTATAGGTAAATACCTGCTTCGACAGGAAAAGATACACAAATTACATAAATGTCTATTCTAGTGTCATTTTAATAACCAGAAATTAGAAATGAATGTGGCAAATACTTTACGGCACAAACAGATAATGGGTTTTATTTACTCCATCAGTTAAAAACTATGTAGATCTGAAGTAAAATAAGTTAAGCTCAGAGAGACAAAGGGGTTATATCTTCTGTCATGTGAGTAAGATTTAAATTATAAACATATATGAAAACATATGCAGGGCCATATAAATATATATACATATAGATAAATTAATTAAGGTATGCTAAATGGAGGGAAGGATTCCAGTGCTATAACTCCTTTGAATAGTCAGCATATAATAATTTTGGATTGAAATGACAAAAGGGCATATGCATTCAGAAAAGTCCATGCACAGAATTATAGTTTAGAAGAATAGATGGCAGTCTAGAATTCAATAAATGTTTTGTAGGTCAAGAAACTGCCATTTTACAGAGGAGAAAACCAAGACTCAGGAAGGAAAATGAATTATCTGGGACTCAGACATACGAACTTTCTCCCCATTGGCCTCCCACTTTAACACCCAGCATGTACTCAGTGAGTGTAGGAGACTGATGTGATTGGCTGGTATCGATACAGTGGAGTCATGGGATGATCTCATTCCATTGTTGAGCTGTCATAGAAAGTCTCACAGTGGGAGCAGAGATAGTTGATTTCCCCCTCTGCACCAATTTTGCAAGCCTCTGATTTGCATTGATCAGGGTATCTCTTCAGATAGCAAAGGAGTGGATAGAAATTATTCATGGAACACTGCCTCTGACTGGGAATGTATGCAATTATCCCCACATCCACCGTCTAATTTTCAGTCTTCATTGACAGAAACATTGGCTCTAAAAACACATTGTTCCAGCTTGAGTTTCCTTATATGAAGTCTATTTGATAGAGGGGCCAGGCTTAATTTATATTCTATCCTCCCCCATGGTTTCTACTGTTAAATAATGTACTGTTGATGCTGAGGAATCTGAAATCATTTTGTAAGGAGGTTCTTAGATATCTGTTTTATGCTTTTAAACTCACCTTGCCAAGCTTTAATTTGTAATCTTTCATTCTGAAATGAATAAGAATCCTTGTGTTTTTGGCCAATCTCATAATTTAGTGCTTTACCAATGGTTACCATAACCATTAATAGCATATTCTGTTATCCTGGCTAAGAATTGAAATTCAAGCAACTCTGCACATGTGTATGGAGACATAATACTCTCCCTTTGTTACAATTGAGCTATTTGTACTATCTATATACTATACATAATAATATAGGCCACTATAGCATGTACTATATATATTATATAAAAATAACTATCCTGTCATCTTTCTAGCCAACATTTACTGCTTCTAAAACTATTATTCAAGCAAAGAAAGTTTTGTATTTATTAGGTAAATTAGAGCCAACCCAGGAGGTATGTGACAGGAGACTTTAATTTTCTCCTCAGTAGGACATCTTACTCAATAGATGGTAGCTTAGCGGATTCTTTATCAACTGCCTTCTGCAGAAAAGTGGTGTGAACTGAAAATTGATTGCATTAAGTAACCAAAGCTCTGAACCTCCCTATCCAAGGTTTGTTTTCTCTTTTTCCTCTTTCCTTTTTTAACCTCAGACAGAATGAGTTATCTCCTCAGCAGTCTGACTCATGTGTTCTGCCCTTTACCTTTCAGGACATAATCTACTTTGTACAAAACATTCTAGTGCAAAATTGTTGGACTAAAAATATGCTTCTAATTAATGCTTTCTAATGCTCTGTAAGGATCATTTAAAATTGTTTAGTATAACTAATTTGCTTGAAAATATGTGGCCCTAATTTATGTAAGTACACTGAAAACATGAATGACAAAGCTGAATGCAAAGTCCAGCTTTGGAACAGTGTCCCTATAGGCTTTTTAATATGATGCATACTGCAGGAGTCTTGTAGACTTTTCTGCCTGAGCTAGCTTTGAGCCTTGATCCTCTAGATCTCAGCCTTCTGAGTAGATGAGATGACAGGTATGAGCCATATGCACTCTGCTAGTACTGTAAATGACTTTTGCCTATTGAAATGCAAATGCTTCAGAGAAATGGAACTTATCATTCCATGTGTATGGACCATTTTTTAAAATCTAGTTCTCTGCGCATATAGGTCTAGCTGTCTGTTCCCTTCTCATTAGAGACAGTACTTCCAGTTTTCTTCACTGGCTAATGTGTTGAAATCTGTCATGTTGATTCGTGGGACTGTCATGATTTTATATAAAAAATATATACTTTAACATATACAAACGAGGAAACAGGTTTTCATGTGGTTTTTTTTTTTCTGTACTGGATATTGAGCCAAGGCTCTATGAGAATAAGTACTCTACCATTGAATTATACTCCCAATCCCCATTTTTTATATTATTATTATAGTTTGAGAGACACTCTCAACTAAATTTCCCAGGCTAGCACTAAAATTATGATTCTCTTACCTCACCTGGGATTGCATAGATGTGCTATCATAGCTTACATGAGTTGAAATACTAACAAGGAAAGATTTATGTTGGCTGATGTCTTTGTTTGGGTCACTATAACAAATAGGACTGGGTAGCTTACCAAGAACAGAAATGTATCTCTTAATATCCTGGAGGCTGGGAAGGCAAAAGTTAAGGCTGACTTGCTGTCTGAGAGGTCTGATTTCCTGGTATGCCCATCGTATCTTCTAGCTTTGCCCTCACAATGGAAGAAGATGGTAAAGCTCATTGCACTTCCACTAATCCTACTCACAGGGTCCTTATGAATTATTTACTTTCACTCTAATCTCATCTGTTAGGGTTATCAGGATTTTATTACATGAATCTGGGGAGGCATTATCAGGCCAGAACACTCAGAAATTTCACTCCTTTGTTTACATCCTAGAAAACCCCACAGGGGACCAAAAAACATATATAAGAATATCCAAAGAAATACTGTTTGTAGAAACCAAGAAATAAACTCAAAGTCTTTTGAACAACAAAGTAAGTTAATAAACTAGGATATACTCACATGATGGCATATTCCACTGTAAATATGAACAAAATATAATCATACCCAATATGATTGAGTAAGGAATATTACATTTAACACAGCAATTCAGACAAGAGAATACACATCTACAATTCCATTTATATTGGTCACAGACAAGAGATGAAGCTAAATTAGTATTAGAAGGTGCAAAATTATAAAGTAATGCAATGATATTTCAGAGAGAAGGGCCTGGCAGCTGTGACATACCAGCAACACTCTTATTCTGGGTCTTTGGGTAAGTAAAATGCTGAATAAAAGATCAGAGCAAGTGACTTCAGTGACTCTGTTGAACCACAAGGCTGATAATTAATGAACAGCCCATATGGTTCTGGAGTTATACATACTAGGATATAAACATAAATTTTGCTTCCTAATAGTCTGTAGAATAGCAAATCTCAGAAAAAAAATCATTATTCCTACCTTATCTTCTGGGTTTGATGGTAGGATGAAGATCAAAGTCCTATGAAGTCCTGGAGCAAGTAGTAGCTTCCAGTCTGTCAATTCAATATTGTCTGCCGTTTTGTAAGTTCTATCAAAAAAGAATAGAAACAAATTTGGGGATGATAATGGGATAAGAAGCTGAACTCTTGGGCTTGTTTTGTTGCTGTGATTTTTAAATATATCTTTCTGTTTAAAATCATTAACTTAGTCTATGATAGTAAATAACATAGTTCATTGAATTTCTGCTAACAATTTATTCCCTTTACCATAATGTATTTTTTTTAAATTCTAATTGGTTGGGGGTATTGTATATGAAGGAATCAATAGATGTTGCACATGAATATATTTTGTAGTCCGTATGGTATGTTAGAAAGGTACAATGTAGTACTCGTAGTATAAATGTATCTGCTCACATATACCTTCTTTGGACAGTTTCTTAAAGGGAATGTTTTTGACTATTAAACTTCAGCCAAATTTAAGTTTCAAAAACAATTAGAGGGGCTGGGAGTTTAGCCTAGTGGTAGAGTGCTTGCCTAGCATGCACAAAGACCCAGGTTTGATTCCTCCGTACCAGATACATAGCAAAAAGCCATAAATGGTGCTGTGGCTCAAGTGGTAGAGCTCTAGCCTTGAGAAAGCCCAAGGACAGTGCCCAGGCCCTGTGTTCAAGGCCCAGGACTGGCAAAAAAAATTAGAATTACATTAAAGTCTTAAGTCTGCCCATACTTAGAAGGTAAATGGACACATTTTTATCTTAAACAGCTAACAGTTAATCTAAATTGTTCTAGAAGTTAACACTAAATGATTAAATTATGTAGAGCAGATTCCTAGCTGTGTTCCTAGCATTTGACAAAAACTACAAATTCCTTATAATCTAGGATTTCCATTATTTCTTTAGCTAAAATTAATAATTAAACAATCTGCAGTACAAATGAATGGCTCCACTTGAAGGGAAAAAAATACCCAAAGCAGGATATCAGTGTAATGAGATTATCATGAGAACAAAGAACTCTCTGTAAATGATCATCCTTTATCCCCACAGGAATAGTCTAAAAGAATAAATAGCAAGTCTTAAAACTGCTTTAATTATTCAGGGAAACTCCTCAATTAGGGTGCTTAAAAATCTTAAGCCACTGAGACAATGAGCTCAATTTTTGTCTCAGAGAACCTCTAATGTTTGTTCTGTAGCTGTATCATCTACTGCTAAGATTGCCATAGTCCAGAACCACTATGCCTCCTATGACTGCCTGCCACAGCTCTCATTTGCTAGCACCTCACACAGAATGAGGTCTTCGTGTTTGCCATCTACTGCAGCCATGTCTCTGAGGCAGAGTGAGTTGCTGACTAGTGCATATAAATGGAAAATTCTGCACATTGCAAATTAATTACCCCTACATTTTCTTTAAACCAGTCAACCAACATAGATAGTACCTTTGTCTGTTGAGTCAACAAAGCCAGCAAGTTTTGGAGCTAATTTCTGTGGTTCACAAGGAAGCAGGATAACGTTGGAAGCCATGTGTATAGCTTTGGTGTGAGCTGTATATTTTTAAGGAAAATAACAAGACAAATGCAACCATTTTTTTTCATGTTGAACCCTCTGTTACATATAATTCTTATTTTGATTCAGTTAGTGTATGCTTAAGCTAAATTCACATCCCTATCATGGCAACAGCCAGAACGGCTGACTTGAGAGTATACTTCATGACTCAAGTCAGAGCTCAGATATTAATTTGGATGGTTGGAGACCCTGGGATTTAAACTTGTGATTAATGAGTCTTTAAACTGCTTATGTGAACTCACAGGCTCAGTACTACTTTATTTATTTATTTTTAAACATACCTAAGCAAGACAGTAAATCTTGTAGAGAGGGCTGTATAAAGAGAGAAATCACACTCATGCAACATTTATAATATTGAATACCCATTCCTCTCCTAATATTCTCATAATTATTATTTAGTGATGGTTTAAAAAGTGTATGATCATGTATACTTTTATCGTCAATAACTTTAGATACATTTTAGTCCACTAAAGACCTGTAATTTTTCTATTCCTCAAGACTCACAGGGAAGAAAAACTTTGAGTTATATTTGTAATATAAATACAAAATAACATTTGCTGTTCTTGTCATAGTGCGAGTCTTTCTCACATTTTTCTCTTTAGTTTTGTATAAAGGTTTTCTCCAAATCCCAATATCTCTGAAATATATACCTACTGAATAATATAACAAACAGGATTTGTGGAATATTCTCAATACTTCCCAATATTTTCTTATCAGCAGCCATCCTCCCAAAATATGATTTTTCTTTACTGATATAAACATGATTAGATATATCTACATTTAAGTTTCCATAGCTGCCTAGTGTTTGGCAGAAGCCAGAATTCAAATGCTAGTTTCTAATTCTGAATTCTTTCAGCCAAGCTAAGGCCTGGCACAGCTGGCTGAAAAATTGATCTCTCAAAACAGCTGGAAGAGAGGATTTTGAATGTTCCTACCTCAGAGAAATAAGAAAATTTTAAAAGTGATCGATATTTTAATTGCTCTGCTTTGATAATTATCCAAGGTACATATATGTCAAAACATCATATTGAATCACATAGATGTGTTCAATTATTATATGACAATCTAAATGGAGCAATAAAACAAAGGAAAAAAAGAAACACAAAAATCAGTTGAGCATAGTAGTATCCATGTATAATTCCAGATACTTGGGAAGTTAATTTAGGAAGATTATAAGTTGAGACTAGCCTGGGTAACACAGCAATACTCTGTGTCCTAAAAAAAAAAAAGAGAAAGAGAAGGAAAAGAAGAAGAAGGAGGAGGAGGAGGAGGAGGAGGAGGAGGAAGAGGAGGAGGAGGAGGAAGGAAGGAAGGAAGGAAGGAAGGAAGGAAGGAAGGAAGGAAGGAAGGAAGGAAGAAAAAAAGCTGATCTGATAGAGTTTTTTTTTTAAAAAAAACAAACTCATGAAATAGGAATCCAAAACCGCAATTAATGAACATATCCATAGCTCTTAGAAGTTTCTTTGCAGAATGTCAGCATCAGTCTTACATACCAAAACCAAAACTGTCATTTAAACTGTAAATATGTGTCTACCTTATTCACCCCTGGCTGTTTTCGCTCTTGCTAATAAACACAATGCCCTTTTCTCCAATACATGATTATCTATCAGCTAGCCACAGTTATGATCCGAAATCTATACACTTCACTTTTATCAATCTTGCAATCCACCTAGGGCCAGTTATCTGATGTATAGAAGGATCATATAGCTACTATATGTTTCCACACGTGTTCAACACAATGCACTCTTAATATAGTAGCTACCTTGACTTACTGAAATAAAGTTGAGTCATTCTTGCTTAAAAATCTACTGATGCAGCCTGGGAGTTTGGCCTAGTGGTAGAGTGTTTGCCTAGCATGCATGAAGACCCCGGTTTAATTCCTCGGTACCACATACATAGAAAAAAGGTGGTAGAGCCCTAGCCTTGAGAAAATCCAGGGACAGTGCTCAGGCCCTGAGCTCATGCCCAGAACTGGCAAAAAAAAAAATCTACTGATGGCTTCCCACTGCCCTTGGAACAAAGAACATACTCCCTACTATGCGTTCCAAGGTCATCAGCAAGCCCTCTTAGCAGCCTCCTGATGTATTTCCTTTCCTACTATTCATTTCCCGTCCAATCAACTCCCACTCACTGATACACACCAACATCTCTGACTTGGACTTTCTAACACAAGAAATGGCTACTATGCCTTTGCACTTGCACTTGCCTCCTCTCAGAACATTCATTTTCTATGATTATACAGTTATCTCCTGGTCATTCACATCTCAGCTCAAATGTCATCTCCTTAGAAGAGTCTTCCTGCACATCTCTATTCCCAGTTTCCAAGTCATTTCCCCTTTCAACTTTTCATAGTACTTCTAGGGTTTGTAATCATTTATTTATATTTTGACAGATATATTTTCTGGCTGTTCCATTGACATATGTAGGTGCTCTTTGTTCACTCTGCTCTTCATACCTACAATGTTAGAATGGCTTTTGTGAATGAGCTCATTCTATTTTCATAATATTCCTATGAGAAAGGACCATTTTCCTGTACTAATTGGTATCAAGGAAGCAAAAGCTCAGAAAGCTTAAGTAATTTGCTCAAGATAATATAGATAATAAATAGTGACCTAAAGCAGTGTCACTTTAACTATGGCTCACTAATTAGAATGGCTCTCCAGTCTGTGATGTGTTCAAATTCCAAATGGACTTCTGTCTAAGGGAGATGTTGGTGTGAAGTGGAAGAAATTTAAGTAGAACTGCAGAATTAGTGTTTTGAAACCTGCTAAATTGTTTATAAAAAGAACCATTTAGCTGAGTGCTGGTGGTTCATGCCTGCAATCCTAGCTACTCATTAGGTTGAGATCTGAGGATCATAGATCAAAGTCAGCCTGGGCAGGAAAGTCGATGAGATTCTTATCTCCAATTAATCACCAAAAGGCCAGATGAAGAGCTGTGGCTCAATTGGTAGGGCATTAGCCTTAAGGACAAAAGCTCAGGGAGAGTGCCCAGGCTGTGGGTTCAAACCCCAGGATCCTATTCAGGATCTATTTTATAACGGGCTTTAGACAGATGAGAGTATACATGGGATAGAATTACATAGCTTGAGGTAGGATGAAGTTTGGCACGTTTGAGACATAATCAAAGTCTGGTGACAGGAATGCTGAGCTAGGGAGAAGATGGCCAACAAGTATAATGAGGCAAAGGGCCTCAGAGCTAATCGGAAGCTCTTACTTCATGGATTCATTCTCTAGAATCATGTGTCCAGGTTCTCTAGAGGAATAGAACTATTAGAATATTATACTGCTAAACATATTTGGAGACTAGATCGTACAACAATAGCCGTCTGTGTGCTGGAAAAGCAGAGAACATGTCAAGGCAAGTGGAAACTTCAGGACAAGGGATAACAACATGGATGGTCTAGAAACTCCCTGGAATGTGGCCAGTGTGATTCCACATGTAAATTCTACAGAACATGGAGTCCTGTGTCCACCTAGGATGGCAGCAACAACAGCAGATGCACTCACTCAGAAAGAATGGAGCTTGAAGGAGCTGGCTGGCTTTCTCTTCTCCTTTTACTCCATCCAGTTACTGGTGTTTTGCAGGGTGTGGCCCAGGCATAGGGACGGTGTCTCTCCCTGAAGCGGCTTCTCACATATAATCCTCTCTACAAACCCCTTCACAGACACACTCAGAAGTGTCTGTCAATCAAGTAAGTTGACAAGACTAACCATCAATTTTCCTAGTTACATTTTTACACATATACATTGAATATGATGACTGCATAATTGAGGTGATAGGTGGGGCTGGGAGAGATGGGGAAGAATGATTAAGATGCACTTTTCTCATAAACTGAAATGCTGAATTGAGATCCCCTGATACAACTATTGAAAGATAATCATTAAAAACAGACTAACCATCATCCTTTCCTTCATTACTGTTGGAACCCAGAATGGTACCTAACACTACATCTACCTGGGACTGAATCCAGATGTTTTGAATAGAGTATAAATATATCAGCACCATACCTTATGTCATCTCACATCCACATCCTTAGGCAAGTTCTACGTGGTGGTAAGACTGCTCTCCACAGTGACAGAGTGGCTGAGATATCACTTTAAATCTTTAGCAGGAGATTAGCTGGGCTGCTGAACTGCTTGGTATTGCTACCTAAATGAAGACACAAATAGGGAGAGCTAATTATAATGTGTCCTGCCCTGCTCTTGAATAATTAAATGTTTTATTGTGATGTTACAATTTGAATTTATTATAATTTACTGGGGAACAAAATTAAACATAATGAGGGTTCTTACTCTCTTCTCAGTTTTGCCTTTATCCTGTACCTTCTATCATTTTTACCACGTTGATTAATGGGTTTAATTTGCTTTGACTAGAATATGCAGAAATTAGTAGAGGGGGGAGGTGAGACTGTTAAAATCCTTTTAATTAGGCTAATAATGCCAAATCTGCATGTGTCAACAAGGGCTCACTGTTAATTAGCTTTCATAGGTAGCTTCTGAAAAGGAAGCATGGTAACTATGAAATATTCTAGAGGCTGCCAAGACATCTATTAAGTTGACAAACAGTGTCCATTAAGTGAATAGCCTTTGGTCCCTCAAGGTACAGAGTCACACACTGGACATATCCTTAGCTTGAATGGGATATCTTGATCTTTGTTGATTACTCCAGGCAGACCCTTGTTCATCTGTGAGAACCATGGCTTCTGCCTATTGGCTGAATTTGGCAAGCAGAAGCCTTTGCAGACCCTGTATGCAGGAGTTTCACCTATCCAAAGAGGATATGTTCCGTGACACCCCCCCACCCAGGGGATGTCTGAAACTACAGGCAGTGAACCCTATGACTTAATGGCTTTTTTAAAAAATTTTTTTTGGCTTTTTTTTTATTGTAATTAGTAAAAGGGTTACATGATATTTGCCAGCTAGAAGGTGAATTAATTCATTGTAATGGCTTTTTTTTTATCTTCACTAAGCACTTACATGTACTGGGATGCAAATCTGTAACTTGAATGTAACCACAAAATCCTCATGGATTCCTTTTTCCTTCATAATTTCACAAGGAAATTTGTCTGTACTGTGGATTTATAAGACTTTCACATACATTTTTTTTCTAAGTTGAAAACTTGAATTTTCCCACCTGAAAGAAGTATTGCCAGGCTTCTGTTTCAACATGCAAATTGAAAGCATCATACTCTTGCTTCTTATTGAGGAAAACAAAGATTTACTACGGGCACAAACACTGTGATGTCATATTGTATATGAATAACCAAGGCAGTTACCATCTTGAACAGGATGATAGAAGACAATACTACATTTCATTATGTTAGTGGGAATGAGCTTCAATGTGAAACTAATTTCTGGAATTTTCCACTGAATATTTTGAGCCACATTTGACTGTAGGTAACTGAAATTATGAAAAATGAACCTATAGGTAATAGGGAGGAAGTATTATACTTATTTCTTAGCTTCCTATCTTTTGAAACCACTAAGCTATATCTTGAAGCTTGCTGGTTGTGTCCTTACTCAAGAGTTATTGCTCAAATGACTTTTTCTGCACAAGTTGCTTCCTCTGGGTTTGGCTAGACATATTTCTACTTTTGTGCCCTGGGTCTCAAGGAGAATAAGTAGATTCCTCTTGATGGCTTGGCCCAGATTTGACACTCCCTCCTGTGACTCTCCAGCCCTGCCTTTATCTTTACATACCATTCTTTTGAAAGTAGACTCTATTCAACATAGCCTCCTTTGAGGATACTAGTTCCTGTTGGGTCCCTGGTTGATGCTTCCTCATCAATGCCAGCACATCTGATGTATCACATTTGATTTCATTCATTTGATTTCACAAATTTCATTAGAATTAACTGAACTATGTGACTAGGTTTCCATATCCCTTTTTTCATATATTTTTATTGTAATTAATAGAAGGGTTACATTATATTCACCAGATGGAAGGTGCATTACTTCACATACATTGATACCCTTTCTCATGTCTTGGTCTCCATTTCCCTCCACTCACCCCCACTCCTCATCTTGTTTTTGATGAGGCTGAATTATCTTCAAAGTTATGCATGTTTATTTGTAAGCATTCTCTGGTGCCAATATTTGTTTTAAGAAGAAATCAAGTGTACTTTTGTTAGGGGTTAGACACCATCTTCAAAAGCGGAAAACAATGAAGAAATATGATCTCACTTTTGACTTTATTTTCTAAAGTGAGAACAGGAGATTTGTCTATAATCCTGTAGTTGAAAGTGTTTCTGGAGACAGTTTGTTTTCTTTCTCAGTCATTCATTTTAAATAATGAAATATTTTTCTGAAAACAAATCTCATTCATCTTTTCTTTTCTATGCACTGCTAAGTGTTGAACAGAGAGTACCAAACATACTCAGAATGTGCTCTACCACTGAGCTATGTCCTCAGTCATTATGCCATTTAAAAAAATTAAAAATTTCCCCCTTAGTTAATAAGTGCTATTTACTATAATTTTACCAAAATACAGCAAATAAATATTGAAGTATACTCAACACATTTTCACTTGGGTTGTCACTGCTAAAATGCCATCTCAGATGTATACCTTATGACAGAAGTACCTAGAGAAGAAGATACTAGAAATCTGTATGAATATACAATATATTCATTTTGCACATAAGACATAGAAATTATTGGAGGAGAAACATGATGACCTCTCTGGGCAATTACTTCTGCCTGTTAGTTTCCATATCTTGTTTAAGCTGGCGACAGGAGAGCATGTCTGATTGCATGCACGAGTATGTGTGTGTGCGTGTGTGCATGAGTGTGTGTGTGTGTGTGTGTGTGTGTGTGTGAGAAAGAGAGAGAGAGAGAGAAAGAGAAAGAGAAAGAGAGAGACAGAGACAGAGAGATAGAGAGAGAGACAGAGAGAGAGAGATTTAAACTCAGGGCTTTATGGATTTATTCTCTCCCATGGCTTTTTCCACTCAAGGATAGTGCCCTACCAGTTGAGCCACAGCTCCACTTCCCACTTTTTGGGTAAGAGTCTCATAGAATTTCCCCCTATGCTGGATTTAAACTGAGATCTTCAGTTCTCAGGCTCTTGAATAGCGAGGATTACAGGTGTGAGCCACCCATCTCAGAAAGTTGTCCTTTTTTATTTTTCTTTCAGGAACAACTCTGCCTATATCCACTCTTTTCAACAGCACCTGGCATTAAGTCCCATGCACAGAGAGGGCTGTAAGGTAGATGGCAACGTGTGAATTAACCCTGAGGACAGCTGTTCTGGGTTTACCTCATCTTGCAGGTTCTCATGCTGAGATCAGCGCAGAGGCTGTCCTGCGGTGACACTTTCCCTCATCTCCTGACTCCCTTTTCTCTGCAGTTTGGGTTTGACACCCTTTACAGGTTCTAATAGAGCCATGAACTTTACCTACTGTATGAAGAACTTGGAACAAGGTCAAAGTCCTCTCACACTGGATGATCAAAAGAGGTTTGAAATATACTAATATTAATAAAAAATTTCTTATTACTTTCAGTTTGAAGTATCATTTTGTCATGTCAATTCAATTCCACTTACATAACTGTCTTTGAGTATGTATGTCTAAGTGATTCTGGATTCTCCTTTCTAGTTCTTGAAGAACCCTCCTAACATAGGCTGCAGAGATGTCCAAAAGGATTCTGGGTTCTGTGCTGCCCTCACTTCATCCTTTGTTCTGCTCTGTTGATTTCTGGACATTGTATATGGGTGTCTGATGCGGTACCTAGCCCCATCTCACTCTTAATGTCTATAATCCCTACCATATTGCATTCTTTATGATATTGTTCAACTCAACAGAAACCACTAGGAATGCCCATTACATTTGTTAGTGATGAATTTAAATACTCATTTCTTCTTATCTAGAAATGCTTTTCACCTTTAAGATGAAAATCCTTTATGCATTTTTCCTTTTCAATAGTCATTAACAGCTCATGGACCTGGATTCTGCTTATTTGCATAGTAACATTTCAATCTGTTTATACCTTATAAGTTATGAATTTACTTACAAACAAGATTGCTCTCTCCAGGGTCTGGTTATTTGTATACATTAAGTGTTTTTTCTGAAAGGAAAACATTGGGTAACTGTTTTTGTAAATTTTTAAGTACTTAAACATGTTAATATTTCATTAAGAAACAGAGTGTTTTCAACTCTAGGTACAGGTATATTTGTTATAAGTAGACTGGACTTCAAACAAAAACCATGGAAACTTCAAGTACTGTTGTTTTTTTTTTTTCCTTAAAAAGTTCTCTTTAAAAATTTAGTTATTGTTGATGTAAAGGTGATGTGCTGAGGAGTTATGGTTATGTAAGTCAGATGAAAAATACATCTCCCTCTGAATAATATTATCCCTTTTTCCCTTAATTCTTTTTAAAAAATTGTTCCCTTAATTCTTATTGATCTTCTGGAGCAAATAAGTACTATTTTGCTGTTTATACATGGGTGCACGCACATGCATGCGTGTGCACACACAAACACAAACACACATATATACTTACAGAACAAACCTCTCTACAGAGGCCTGAGACACAGGAGACATCTAATTTCTCCTTTTTACCCCTTCTCTAATTCCTTATACTAAAATTCATGTTGATATCACAAACTTACAGGACATGAAAATATATGCCATTCTTGGAACATGCTAAGAAATTAGATAGTAAGTATTGTCACCATAAAAGTAATTTACATATTTGCTAGGCCAAACTATTTTACACAAATGTAAGTACTTTACAACATGTTATATGTGATAAATACAAACAATTATTTTTGAACAAAACAACAAAATCTCAATTAAGTTCTTTGGTGAATCATCATCCCGTCTATCATTCTGATAATATTGCCAGTGTATTACATCTCCAGGAAGAAAACCTGGGAAACAATTTTGGCTTCAGACCATTAGCATCCAAATATCAGATTTGTTTTAGATTATTTTAAAGAAATGTTACAGAAATTAACGTGTACTCCATATTTCTTATGTTCTAGATAGAGAGAAATTATTATGTGTTGTCTGAGTTGGCTTTTACAACTACTGTATGAGATAATTATTACTCTGTGCATACGCGCGCGCACACACACACACACACACACACACACACACACACACACACACAGAGCCTGTCCTGGGTCTTGAACTCAGAGCCTAGATGCTGTCCCTGAGCTCTTTTTGTCCAAGTTTGGCACTGAGGTTGTTATTATTACTATCAATATTATGAAGACGAAAGATTTGAGAATCAAGGATGCTAGGGACTCTGTTTAAGTTCACTGAGGGGGTGGGACCAGCTGCAGATAGGATAGAATCTGTGTGAGCTGTGATTGTGAGTGTGCCTGCTTTTGTGTGTGTTATATCTGTTTACGTGCATGTGAGTGTGTATGTGTGTCATGAGAAAGGGAAAACAGTATCTTGCCATATTCTTTCTGTACAAAGATATTTCAAAAAATATTCCTAATAATATTTAGTATGAGTCCAGGTCCTAACTCCATCATTTATTAACGTTCAAGGTTTCTTTAAAATGGATAAGACAATATTTTTTGTAAATGTCCACAGATATTAGATCTGCAATTGTAATTTAGATATGAAGTTGGGGTGCGGACCAGAGAGCGAAAGTTTGGAGGAATTACTTTGCCTTTTTCACCTTCATTAGTAAGAAAGTAAGTCCTGTTTTTAATTAGTTTGGTTTACAAAAAAGTAGATTTCACCCACATAATTATCTATTCATATATATTCATACATTTCTACATTATGAAGAAAAAAATTCAACCTGATGCAGGAAAAACAGGATCCCAACATAGTTTAAATTGAATGCCTGTATCTTCAAATACAACATAGCAATAGATATGTGCACTGGATTATTCATGATGCTTGTATATTCAATTCAGGATTTTTTTGTTGTTATTTGCAATAACTGAAAGTAGAGGGACAAACAACCCAAACCAGTAGAAAATCAAAAATATTTGAATATAACTGTGGAGTGTATAGATACCTACTCCCTGTCGGTATCTATAATCACGTTTTACCTAAATTTGTATTTGAATTGATTTGAATGCTAAGTGAGGAACATATTATCAGGCAGAAATAGCTATGGGATAAAAAATAGAAGCAAATTAGATTCAAAACCAACATGTAATTCCATTTCCTGTTAGTTTTCAACTTCTAGGCAAATTACTTAAGAAACACTTTAGTCACATTCTTTTTCCTTTCAGAATGACTCATAAGTGTTAGCCACCACAAAATACAGCTTTTATTTTATCTATATTCATAATTAGTACATCAGTATATTCTGTTTCAACCAAATGTGGAAATTTGAACTTGCTAAAGTCAGGAGCGTGTGGGACAAATCACCGCTAGGGCTTGAAGTGTAATGGGGACCAAGACATGAGAAAGGGTATCAATGTATGTGAAGTAATGCACCCTCTATCTGGTGAATATAATGTAACCCTTCTATTAATTACAATAAAAATATATGAAAAAATAATGACAAATACACAAAACAAAATTTCCAAACAACCCTCAAGAATGGCTATTCTTGAGCAAAAAATGTGCTCCACAGACATTATTGTGTGTGTACCTCCCCCTACCTACTGAGAGGTTTAAAAATGTCAGAAATAATTAAGGTTTTACAAAGCAGACAAACGGAGAACTTCTGTCTCAAACACTAGAAAGTATTCTACAGCCATATAGTTTGGGAAAACAAAAGTCTCCAAACAAGGCAGAGAAAAATAGAAATATGATTTTCATACCAGGTGGATCATTTACCTTAAGTAAATAAATAAGGTACAATTTATGAGCCATCCCAACCTCCAACTTCAGCCTTGTTTTATGACTCGATGTTGGTACTAAAGCATGTGTCACTAGCTTTGTAATCAACACAATCTTGGTGATTAAGGGTAACTCACTTCAGATGGATTAAGCTCAGATCTGTGGTACAAAAGTGGGTAAAACATCACTCTTTATATTGAACATTGAAAACACATAGATGGTATCTGTGACTTGTTAGAAAACATGTCTCCGTGAATTTAACCAGAGTCCCCTGTATCTTGTGTTACCCTCATACCATCACAATGATCTGCTTATTTCTTTAACATGCAACTTGTTTCTTTTCTGTAGGCCTTACTTTGTCTTAATCTCTCCTCTAAATCCTAAGAAATCTGAAATTAGGACTGTATTTCCCCGCCATGGAAGAAATTATGCTACTGAAAACATTTTTTGTTTTTAAGAAATGTATAGCCATACTCATTAGATACTATATTGAAAATGAAAAAAATATAACTTATGGGTGGGGAATGGAGGGGAAAACTGGGAGAGAGCAAGGAAAGGGATGTTACTGTCCAAAAAGAAATGTACTCACTACCTGACTTATGTAACTGTAACCCTTCAGTATATCACCTTTATAATAACAAAAACTTCCTGAGTTCAAATTCTGGCCCAGCCACTTATCAGATATTTATCCTAATTGCTTCTATGTCTCAATGCATTGTTAGTGAACTTATACTAACAACAGCGAGACTTAAATGTGTTAATATGTGTTAAGTACCGTGTTAATACATGTTAAATATCTCAGGAAGTTCTTGGCATATAGCACTTTCTTAGTCCTAATTATTTTTCCTAGGTAAAGAAATTGAACAATCTTCAAAATTGCATTTGGTTGAGATTTTTTAAAAAGTTGGGGGAGGGGAAGAAGGAAATGAAAATGACATACATCTCCCAAAAGCTATCTATTTGCAAGCAATCTCAGATTCATAAACTTCTCTTTCTCAACAGTAAAATATGTGGATCTACTACAGAAATATCTCTGTCAAGACAATAACCTGGCAGTCTCCTCTCCCAAATACTCATGCAAATTAAATATTCAAGACTTAAGAATGAAGATGAAGATTGTATAGTACCTCTCCAGACAGCTGCCTGAAATTTTATTGGGCTTCTCTTATTACTTCAGTTCAGGTTGTGTTACAAGACTCAGGTATGTTTTTGCTAGTGTTTGGAGGACAGAAAATAATTCCAGTGAACAACATTCTTTCACTGGAAAGGAGAAAATAATTTCTGATGAACAGCCTGGAAATTTTAGTGCTTCTTAGAAATATCTTATCAGCAGTACTTTAAAGTCCAATAATACTGGTCAATGTTAACTTTCTCCAATGGGGCATCATTCCCCTCCCCTCCCTCTCTTCTATTCCCCAATCTGAACACTTTTCCTAAAAACTAGAAGATTGTGAATCTTAGATGCCCAAAGTTTCCATTTCAGCTGTTTCTCTAAGTCATTCTCGATAGTCTTTCTCTAGTTGAAATGTTTCCCTTACCACAAAAACTACTTAATAAAGCATTGTTCGGGCTGGGAGTTTGGCCTAGTGGTAGAGTGCTTGCCTAGCATGCACGAAGACCTGGGTTCGATTCCTCGGTGCCATGTACATAGAAAAAAAGCCAGAAGTGGTGCTGAGGCTCAAGTGGTAGAGCTCTAGTCTTGAGAAAGTCCAAGAACAGTGCTCAGGCCCTGAGCTCAAGCCCAGGACTGGCAAAAATATTACAAAAAAAAAAAAGCATTTTTTGGCCTTTAAACAAATCAAGCAACCTTTCAAAATAAGAATATAGAAGAGTCGGAGAACACAAACACTTTGGTTTCATAGCTAAGCACTAAAATTTTCTCTATAGACAATTCATGTCTTACTAAGACGATATGGAACATCGCAACAATATTGCAACATCTCAAGTTAGAATTTAGATGGGATTATTTGATAAGTGGGGAAGAAAGGGAGGGATTGAGTAAGACTATGTAAATTCTGGGGGGGCTCATCTGTGTAAGGATTAGGAAAAATACCTCAAGAAAAAAAGGGGCCACAAGAGAAGAAGCACAGTCAGGGAATCACAACAAAGGAGGATATCTCCAAAAGGAAACCATGATCTGATTATTTCCCTATGAGTCTACAGATGAGGACTGATGTTTCAGATGCATAGTTCCTGCTGTTTTCTGTAGCAATACATTCTCCTAGACCTAATAAATGTTGCATTCTTCTATTATTTTTAAAAGTCAGTGAACTAGGACATCCTCTAGTTGCACTCATAGTTTACCACCCCTTCCATTCCCAGTCACACAGCTAAGAACTTTGAGAAAAAAGAGAATGACTATATCTATGAATTGAGTTGGAAGAACAATAGAATTCATATTTGTTAAGTGGATTGAAACTGTATAGCTATTATTGGCACTTCAGATACTATAAGTACTAGCAATATAATTTAAATTTGGCCTTAATGTAAAGCAGTACAAAAGGAGAGTGGGAAATAGGAAAAAGGAACAGACAGACAAATAGACAAACAGTATTACTTAACCTAAGAAAGTTTGTGAAAATGTCATAGGGCTAAACAGAAGAGGAGCACTGATGTGTGTATGGAAACACTGAACTTTCTAGATGGTTTCAGAGGATGACCAATTTGACTGAGGGATAAACCAAAGTAAATCTTACAAGTGAGAACATTCTACACATAGTTTCCAGAGTTCCAAAGACCTTCACAATATTTACGCCCAGAACAGCAATGACTTTGCTTCTTCTAATCCTTTTTCAAAGACTAAACATAGAGCTCCCCTGTGACCCAGCAACTCCACTACTTGGCATTTACCCAACCGTCCAGAAACAAGGACATACTAAATCCACTAGCACAATGATGTTCATTGCAGCACTATTTACCATAGCAAAGATATAGAACCAACCCAGATGTCCCTCAGTTGATGAGTAGATCAACAATATGTGGTATTTGTACACAATGCAATTCTATGCTGCTGTCAGAAAGAATGACATCGCCCCATTTGTAAGGAAATGGAAAGACTTAGAAAACATCGTATTAAGTGAAGTAAGCCAGACTCAAAGGAACATAGGCTCAATGGTTTCCCTCATTTGTCCTAATCGGTAGAAACCTTGGGCTCTCCTAGCAGAGATTTACAATAGAGCAAAACCTAGATACATAAGGCCATACAGTATGACGCTAAATGAAAGGACCTCTTAGATATAAAAACAAAAGCCATATAATGAGTGATTGTTGTCCTTAATGTACTATGTTATCTCTCATCTCTTTTGCTGTCCCTTGGTTATCTCATATTATTACAGTATTTCACTTTGTTATCTTATATATTGGATAAATGTGTATTTGGTTATTTGAATTGGATAGGGAAGGGGGGAAAACAAGATCAGGGGTGGGGGTGGGGGGGAGGGAAATGGGAACCAAGACATGAGAAAGGGTATCAGTGTATGTAAATTAATGCACCTTGTATCTGGTGAATATAATGTAACCCTTCTATTAATTATAATAAAAATATATGAAAAAAAGATTCCTTCCTTCCTTCTTTCCTTCCTTCCTTCCTTCTTTCTTTCATTGTTGCTCATGGAGCTTCAACTCTGGGCCTGGGCCCTGTCCCTAAGCTCTTCAGGTCAAGATTAGTATTTTGCCACAGCACCACTTCTAGTTTTCTAGTGGTTAGTTGGAGATAAGAATCTCATGGACTTTAGTACCCAGGCTGGCATCGAACTGGGATCCTCAGATCTCAGCCTCCTGTGCTGTTAGAATTATATGCATGAGCCACTGGTGCCAGCTAGAATCTTTATTTTAAACACATGTCTTTGAAGGTCATTTACATCTAAGACTGTCTCCAAATATAAGTATACAAGTACCATGTATTTACCAAACTCTCCAAATTTATGTCTGAGAGAGGAAGATTCTATTTTCATAATATTGCTAGTTTTCATCTAGTTATCTTATAGAAAGAAATATATATTATAAAAAGTATAATATTGGGAAAATGTTTAGAAAAATAAAATGATAAAATTGGTCACTCTAGCACTCAAAGATAATGACTATAAGGGTTGGGATCTGCACTGTTTAGTACTTTTCCTGTATTCATATTTAATGTATATATTAAACAAGATCTAAACCATTAACAAAATTAGACATATACAATTTAGAACCTACTCAGGCCCTTCACCATGAATTTTTCCTTTCTATATTACTGATGTTGCATTTTTCACAATATAGATATTGTTTTAAATTTCCTGTTCTTATATATTTCAGTTATTCCCTATTTTTACTACCTTTCACTACTCTTTGATTAATTAGAATATACCTGGCCTTCTTTCTATCACTTACAAACCCCTTAGGATCCACAACTACAGGCTAGCTGGGCTCCATCTTTTGGAGAACTAGTAAGTTGGTCCATACAACTGAATTCAGAAGGGAAACACAAAGCCATGCAGGTTGGTTAACAAACAGTATCTGTGAGAAGGAACTTCAGTATGTTATTGTACTGACCACTGGCTTTAGGGCATGCTTTAGAGCAGAGACACACCTCCCTATGCCACTGCTCTCTTCTTCCCTCCTCACAAGGGTCTCTGACTGGCTATTTTTCTTGTGTGATGGTTGTGGACGTTTTAAACTGTAAATATCTATGAATTTGTTACCAGGACTGTGACAACCCATGTTCATATGGAATCTAAGGGAAGAAAGTCGAATAACAAGAGAAGCAACATGAAGCAATATTCTGTTATAATAATCCTCATACTTACTGAGTCCAAAATGGTCTGTTAAATAACACTGTTAGTGTTACTAAGCCAAGAGAGAAATAGGTTAGAAACTGCTTTGTTTACACTATTCAGAAAATAAATGAATTTTGCTCAGTGGAAAAAAAGTCCTAATGAATGTTGCTCAATGGAAAAAGAGTCCTTTATGTTAAGAGTATCAAAATAAAGGGAGAAAAAGAAACAGGTAAAGTCTGAAGACTATACAAGGAGTGTGGATAATTATAACTAAAACTTGCTGTACCATGAATAAGGGGAAGTGCAAGTAGAGTAAGCAGATCTTCAACCTTTTTTTTTCTGTGAAAGGAAAGAGGACAGTAAATATTTTCGGTTTTGTAGGCTAGACAATCTCTTACTGCACTACTCAATTCTCTTTCATTGTAACATGAAAGCAGTCACTGAAAAGATGGAACAAGTGAGTGTGTTATTTCAATAAGACCTCATTAATAGAATCCGATGGTAAACTGGATGGCTCACAGGCAACCATTTTCTGATCCTTGATTTTGATGATCAAAATGACAGCAGATCTCTAAATGTCAGTCCCACTTCCCATAAAACAGAACTCACATTTTCCTGGATCTGGTTGTTGTGAGGATTAAATAATAGTTGTAAAAGGTCCCAATACAGTGCCCAGCAAAAGATCCAAACTCATGTTAATTAACACCCAACCTTTCAAGTGGGTTCATCATAATCTACAACCACAATGGAGTTCTCACTGCTTCAGCTAACCATGCATGTGAGTTGGAGATAGAAAGCATGTAGAAAAAGAAAAATACTATGCATGAATATTTTCATTGATTTGGGTAGTGGTTTTTCAATATACATAATTCAGGCCAAATTATTAAAAAGCATCATCTTGCAAATTGAAAAAAACAGGGCAAAATATAACTACAAAAAATAAACTGGCACAAGTTGCTATGAGGTATATTTCATGACAATAAGCTCATTTTCCTCTTGTTTTTCAGAGACCCTTTCAAACTTTCAAAAGTATGCTCATTTTTAACAACTGGATTTTTTAAAAAAGCATCCTCAGAAATTTACTGCCATAAATCAATTGTACTGCATTGCTGGCATAAAATAGTGTATTATATATTACTAATGTCAAACAGGAATGGCATCTTAAGACTGGATGTCTTCTGGTTCACTCTCACTGTGTATTACTACCACAGGCTCTATGAAACATTTCTAAATGAGGTAATTTTATTTTACACAGCATTTCTTGTAAAAATTATTGTTTTTCTGTACATCTAATTAAAATAAAGATATAATAAAGAATTTAGTGTTTTAATTAGGGCATAGATCTTAAAGCAATTATCGCATCATTAATAATTCTTTAACAGACTTTCTTGCGCTAGATGAATAAAAAAGATTTTAAATTGTGAAAAATCAATATGCATTACTCATTTACATTAACAGAGCTCTATAAAGTAATCTGAGGCTTCATGAAATTATTTCTCCTGTAAACCAGAAAGTGTGCAGAGTTATTAACTATTTATAACCTAGCGGAACTTCATCTGCAAAGCAGAATTCTCACTCCTGCCTGGGTACTTGGTACAGTCATTTAAATGAAGAGACAGACACAATAGAGTTATAGGCTTTTGCCTAGTTTAGTGCTTACAGGGTACTAACTCATAAACGACAGTTACCATTATGGAGTTACAGTATGAATGGTTTAATACTCTATTTGTAAAGTAATAAACTTAGTTTTCTTTTTAGGTTGAAGGGTCTGCTTCTGTGGGAACCCAAGGGCTCTTTGGGGACTGAGATTGGCTGAAGGAAATTTGACTGTGTACTTGAAGTGTGAATGATACCAGTGAAATGATACCAGTGAAACCAATGAAAAATACTGGTTGTATAATTGTTTATCATATGTTTAAGACATAGGACTATGTATGTTTGACTTTTTGCGGTGTTCCTATCAAAAGATAGAACACAATTCCTGGATGCCTTACTGAAACTGCTTAAGTGTGTCCTGATATTTTATCATCTACCCTTTAGAATTTTCCATTTATCTATTTTCTTTTTTTTTTTTTTTTGCCAGTCGTGGGCTTGAGCTCAGGGCCTGAGCACTGTCCTTGGACTTTCTCAAGGCTAGAGCTCTACCACTTGAGCCTCAGCACCACTCCCAGCTTTTTCTATATATGTGGTACCAAGGACTCGAACCCGGGTCTTCATGCATGCTAGGCAAGCACTTTAACCACTAGGCCAAGTTCCTGGCACCTATTTATCTATTTTCATAATGTTCTCAGTTAACTTGAACCTATAATGGTAGAGATGGGGAAAAAGAATTTCGGCTTAACTATATCTGTTGGTTAAACTCATTTCTCATCCCATGGTGGTAATTGGAATATTAATTATTTAATAAACAGTGTTCTGAAATATTCCTGCATAGGTAATTCTTCATTTGTTCCCTCTGCTGGTTGGAAACTCTACCCTTCCTACCAATCACACACACACACATTTTTGTTTCCAACAAATTAGTGTTTAGGAGACAACAGGACCAATGACTTTAACTGCCCTTACTAGGGAATCTCAAGTACTGTTTTCCGAGTGAGATATTTTCTCTAATTTCAATATTATCATTATTGGAAGGTTTGGGAAGAACAAAACCAAACCAAGCCAAATAAAAATAAGAAATTTAGGATCGGCGGAAGATGGCAGCAATTCAGTGTGAGACATACTGAGCTCCTGCCAAGATTCATGTTCTGGCAGTGCAGGAGACTGTTCTTTACCAGAAACTGATCCTAAGTAAGCTTTAGCGCCACAGATATCTCAGGCACAGAGGAAAAAAAGGCAGAATACCAGTGCGAGAAGTCAGCATGGAGCCCCGCCAGCCGCGGAGTGGCCGGGCAGACAAAGGCTCTTCTGAATCAGAGCAGACACAGCACGCCACAGCAGCGCAGACCCGCCGGGTGCAGACAGAGCCACACAGAGCCTGCCCGAGCCCGAGCCGACACCCGGACATACACGGACCTGCCAGCTTCACGGAACTGGAGAATCCAGCAATTTGTGAGTGCCTCCAAGGAGAAGTTTCCACTTCTGCTCACAGAACGTCATTGGGAGGGTACCCCTCCCCCACAAGCTGAGAGCAGCGCCATCTTGACTGCTGACAAAGACCGGGCCAAGCAATTGGAGCCTGAGAGGTGTTGCTGACAGCGCCATCTTTCTAACTGGCAAAGGATTTCCCAGAGATCCCTTAGCCGGAAATCCAGCCCAGCACTGTGGAAGTCCAGACCCAGCGCCAGCCACAGACCTGGTAAACAAAGCCGCCCTCGGATCTTTCAGCTTTGTTTTACCAAACAAGCAATCTGATCCGAAAAACCACAAAGCCAAAGCACAAAAGAAAAAGACTTTGTGAAGTGTTTAGATCCAGAATTTAGTGGAGACACAAGTTTCCTATCCTGCCCTGCCCACCCCAAAAATCTGAATACCCCTTATTTTTTTCTTCTACCCCATTTCATTTGCATTTTTAGATGTTCTTATTTTTCTCTTTGCCACCTAACCTACACCTTTTTTTTCTAATGTTATGATTCATTCCTGTTTTTTTTTCCCTCCTCTCTTTTCCCACAATCCTGCTGTCACTGTGGTCACTCCTAGAAACACAGTGACAGCTCTGGGTACAGTCCAAATAAAAATGATATCCATATTGATACAGTCACCTGCTTTTTAAACTCCGGGTTCTCAACCCTAGTATCTCTTGGGTAAGAACTCAGAACAGTGAGGAATCTCCCCCCACCTTTTCTTTCTTTTTCTTCTTTCTTTCTTTTGTTTTTGTTTTGTGTGTGTGTGTTCTGTTTTCTTTTCTTTTGTTGTTTTGTTTCTTTTTTCTTTTTAAAATTTGTATCATTGAAATCTCCTATATCTACCTCCCTCTTTTCTCTATACCTTCTTCTTCTTATTCTTCTTATTTCAAAAGTTTTATCTAAGTTCATCTAAACTTTCCACTCAAATACTCAACCTGTCTATCACCTTAGGTCAGTTATCCTTACACGATACCTTTAATTCATTACTATAATAATCTTACACTCCTGTATTATTATTTTCCTATCTACCTTGTCGTCTTTCATATTATTTTCCTATCTCTGGTCCTCTGTTCATCCTTCAACTCCTGAAATGCATGGATCTACATTTGATGGTTGTTGAGCAATGCTGTGTATCTAGGTGTTCAATTATACTCTAGGTCCAGAGGGACTTAAATACAATAGCGATTGGATTGAGGGGCTTATTGTTTTGGTCGTAAATTGGTCATCTGTGATTGTATTAGATTTGTATGTAAGTGTACAAAAAGAGAGAGTGTTATTACCAATCTAAAAGAGCTAATACCTATTGTCAGCCAACTAAAAAGGTCTAGGTTGGTTATATCTGAAAAAAAATTATAATCTTGTTTAGTACAAATGCAATTGATAAACATCATTAATGAAAAGTGTGAAGACATAAAGAAAGAGATAAGGGAGGAAGCCACAGCTAAACAAGAGGAAACCATAAACAAGGTGATATGTGAAAAAGGGGAAGCCATAAAGGAGACCATAATAAAGGTTTTTCAAAGAAAAATGGATGAATTCATAGAATCCACGAACAAAAAGGTGACCAAACTCCAACAAATGTCCAAATAGAATAAAGCTGCTGAGTTAACCACTCAAATGGAAATCAAGGAACTAAAAAAATCCATACATGATCTAAAACAAGAGATGCAAGGCATCAAAAAATGAGCAATTAGAAGCAAGGGAGATGAAGAATAAAGTAGATAGCTTTGATAGCAAGTTAGACAATGCAGAAGAGAGAATTTCCGGGGTTGAAGATAATTTAGTTGTTACAGAAAAAGTATAGAATATGAGTCAATTCAAATCTAGGAAATATGAGAAAATGCTACAGGAGGTCCAAGATACAATTAGGAAGCTTAATTTAAGGCTTATTGGTATTGAGGAGGGTCTGGAGAAAGAGGTCAATGGTATTGGAAATATACTTCAGGGAATCATCTCAGAGACTTCCCAAATATCCAGAAGGGCAGGCCCATCCAGATACAAGAAACTTTTAGAACCCCAAACAGACCTGACCAGAAAAGGACATCCCACCACCACATTATAATCCAAACTGGATCAATAGAGATCAAAGAAAGGATCCTAAAAGCAGCCAGGGGGAAGAGAACAATCACCTATAAAGGCAAACCAATCAGAATAACACCAGATTTCTCAGCTGGGACCATGCAAGCAAGAAGAGATTGGAAGGATATATGTCATGCCCTGAAGTCAAATAACTACCAACCAAGAATACTGTACCCAGCTAAGCTCTCATTCATAACTGAGGGAACGATAAAAACACTCCATTCCAGGGAAAAGCTTCAACATTATGTAGCAACAAAACCAACATTACAGAAAATTCTCAAAGATGTTCTACACATAGAAAACCAACACAAATGTAATACAGAGAAAGACATGGCACCTAAAACTCATAACATCTAAGTACCACAAAAACTATCAAGACACAGGCCCTAAGGAAAGCTTGTAAAAATGGCAGGAACTAATAAATATTTCTCAATTCTGACTCTCAATATCAATGGACTTAACTCTCCAATTAAATGACATAGATTATCTAGTTGGATCAAAAAGCAAGATCCACTGTTCTGCTGTCTTCAAGAGACACATCTTACCCAAAAAAACAAACATTTTTTTTGAAAGTGAGAGGTTGGAATAAACTCTATCAAGCTAACAGCCCCCATAAACAGGCTGGAGTTGCCATCCTCATATCAGATAAAATAGACTTCAAACTAAAATTAGTGAGAAAAGACAAAGAAGGTTACTACATACTACTAAACAGATCTTTCCTCCAGGAGGACATAACCATCCTAAATATCTACACACCAAATCCCGGAGCTCTGAACTTCATCAAGCAAACTTTACTTTCACTGAAACCATAGATAGATCGGAACACAGTAATTGTTGGTGACTTTAACACACCACACTCACCTATGGACAGATCAAAAAGGCAAAAACTCAACAGAGAAACCTTAGAATTGAACAACTATATAGACCAACTAGATCTAACAGACATCTGCAGATTATTCCACCCAGGAACAACACAATATATGTTTATTTCAGCAGCACATGGAACATGTCCCAAAATAGACCATGTTTTAGGCCATAAAACAAACCTGGACAGAGTCAGAAACAATGAAATTATTCCTTGCACTCTCTCAGACCACAGGGGCATCAAATTGGAACTGAGCACCCATCTCCACCAACAAAAACCCTGTAACTCATGGAGATTGAACAACACATTGTTGAATCACCAATGGGCCATCCAAGAGATCAGAACAGAAATCCAACAGTTTATGAAATTTAACAAAAAGGAGCACACAAAATACCAGCTCCTTTGGGACACGGCAAAGGCAGTACTCAGAGGAAAATTCATAGCTCTGAGTGTCTACAATAACAAATTGGAAAAATCACAAACCAACAATTTAATGTGTCACCTTAAGCTCCTGGAAAAAGAGCAACAAACCAACCCTAATCCCAGTAGCAGGAAGCAAATTATTAAAATCAAAGCAGAATTAAATGAATTGGAATCCAAAAAAACTATAGAAAGAATCAACAAAACAAGGAGTTGGTTCTTTGAAAGAATTAACAAAATTGACAAACCCTTAGCAAATCTTACCAAAAAAAGAAGGGAGCATACTGAAATAAACAAAATCACAGACGAAAATAGTAATATTACTACAGCAATTACCAAGATCCAGAGTATCACGAGGGAAGACTTCTGAAACCTTCATGCCAACAAATTTGAGAATCTAGAAGAAATGGATGAATTCCTAGCCAATATCAACATACACACACTGAACCAAGGAGAACTAACCCAACTATACAGGCCTATTTCAAGCACCGAAATAGAAATGGTAATTAGAGATCTTCCACCTAAGAAAAGCCCAGGGCCAGATGGATTCACAGCTGAATTCTATAAGGTCTTCAAAGCAGAGCTCACACCAATACTCTTAGAGCTGTTCAACGAAATTGAAATTGAAGGTTCCTTTCCAAATCATTCTATGAAGCCTGTATAACCCTCATCCCCAAACCAGACAGAGATTCATCAAAGAAAGAGAACTATAGACCTATTTCTTTGATGAACATTGATGCAAAACTTCTCAACAAAATACTCGCCAACCGTCTGCAACAACTCATCAAAAAAAATTATACACTATGACTACACAGGATTCATCACAGGGAGGCAAAGCTGGTTCAACATATACAAATCAATTAATATAATTCAACACATCAACAGGAGCAAGGACAAAAATCACATGATTGTCTCAATAGATGCAGAAAAGGCATTTGGCAAGATCCAACAGCCCTTTATGTTAAAAGCTCTGGAGAAACTAGGAATCCATGGAACATTCCTCAATGTAATAAAGGCTGTGTATGAGAAACCTACTGCTAGTATTACACTTAATGGTGAAAATCTAAAGCCATTCCCTCTAAAATCAGGAACGAGACAAGGATGCCCACTCACTCCACTCCTCTTTAACATAGTACTAGAATTCCTAGCCAGTGCAATAAGTCAAGAAGCAATCATAAAAGGGATCCAAATAGGGAAAGAGGAAGTAAAACTTTCCCTCTTTGCAGATGACATGATTCTGTATTTAAAGAATCCTATAGACTCTACTCCCAAGCTCCTTGAGCTGATTCAAAACTTTGGAAGGGTAGCAGGGTATAAAATTAGCCCTCAAAAATCAACTGCCTTCCTCTACGCCAACAGTGAGAGGAATGAGGCAACAATCAGGAAAGCAATTCCTTTTGCAGTAGCCTCAAAGAAAATAAAGTACCTAGGAATTACCTTAACTAAGAATGTAAAGGACCTTTTTGATGAAAACTTTAAAACCCCAAAAAAGGAAATTAAAGCAGAACTGAGGAAATGGAAAAACCTCCCATGCTCCTGGATTGCAAGAATCAATATTGTGAAAATGACAATCTTGCCAAGGGCTATCTACAAATTCAACACAATACCCATCAATATCCCAGTGTCATTCTTTAAAGAAATAGAAGAGGCAATCCAAAATTTCATATGGAATAATAAAAGACCCCATATAGCAAAAACACTTATCAGCAGAAAGAACAGCGCAGGAGGAATTTCAATACCAAACTTTAGACTCTATTACAGAGCTATAATAATCAAAACAGCTTGATACTGGTACAAGAATAGGCCTGAAGACCAATGGAATAGAACTGAGGACCCAGATATTAAACCATAGACCCATGGACACCTAATCTTTGATAAGGGAGCCAAAAAATTAGAATGGAAGAAAAATTGCCTCTTCAATAAGTGGTGCTGTCAGAACTGGTTAAGCACATGCAGAAAACTAAAGTTGGATCCTTCTTTGTCACCTTGCACTAAAATTAACTCCAAATGGCTCAAAGACCTGGAGGTAAAAGCCGACACACTGAAAACATTACAAGAAGGAATAGGAGATACACTAGACCTCCTTGGCACAGGTTGAAACTTTCTTAACAAGGACCAAGAATCACAACAAATCAGAGAAAGGCTGGATAAGTGGGACTGCATTAAACTGCAGAGCTTCTGTATGGCAAAGGACATAGCTAGTAAATTAATTAGGAAGCCTACAGAATGGGAGAAGATCTTCACCAACCATACAACAGACAAAGGCCTTATATCTAAACTATATCAACAGCTCAAAAAATTGAATCACTCCAAAACTAATCTCCAAAATAACAACCATCAGATTAAAAAATGGTCCAAAGACTTAAAGAGAGTTTTCCCTGAAGAAGAAACAAAAATGGCCTATAGACACATGAAATTTTTTGAAATGCTCAACATCTCTGGTCATAAAAGAAATGCAAATCAAAACAACTCTAAGATTCCACCTCACTCCAGTTAGAATGGTCAGGATCAATAAAACTAGTAACAACAGATGCTGGAGGGGATGTGGCCAGGAGGGATCACTACTACACTGTTGGTGGAAGTGCAAACTCGTTCAACCACTATGGAAAGCAGTATGGCAGTTCCTCAAAAGACTAAATATAGAGCTCCCCTATGACCCAGCAATTCCACTACTTGGCATTTACCCAACCATCCAAAATCTAGGGCATACTAAATCCACTACCACAATGATGTTCATTGCAGCACTATTTACCATAGCAAAGATATGGAACCAACCTAGATTTCCCTCAGTTGATGAATGGATCAACAAGATGTGGTATTTGTACACAATGGAATTCTATGCTGCTGTCAGAAAGAATGACATTCCCCATTTGTTAGGAAATGGAAAGACTTAGAAAAAAATCATATTAAGTGAAGTAAGCCAGACTCAATGGGACATAGGCTCAATGGTTTCCCTCATTTGTCATAATCAGTAGAAACCTTGGGCTCTCCTAGGAGAGATTTGCAATAGAGCAAAAGCTTGATACATAAGGCCATATAGTATGACGCTAAATGAAAGGACCTCCAGGATATAGAAACAAAATCCATATAATGAATAATTGTTGTTCTTAAGATACTATGTTATCTCTCATCTCCTTTGCTGTCCCTTGGTTATCTCATATTGTTACAGTATCTCACTTTGTTATCTGATATATTGGATATATTTGTATTTGGTTATTTGAAATTGGATAGGGAAGGGGGGAAAACAAGATGAGGGGTGGGGGTTTGGGGGGAGGGAAATGGGGACCAAGACATATGAAAGGGCATCAATGTATGTGAATTAATGCCCCTTCTATCTGGCAAATATGTAACCCTTCAACCCTTCTATTAATTACAATAAAAATATATGGAAAAATAAGAAATTTAGATGATTCTATTACCTCCTTTTGTTTTTCTTCAAGAAAAACAATGTTGTATTAAAAAGCTATTGAGAGGTAGTAAAAATATTTGAAATCTAGTTTTGGTCACATTTCTCTTAATAACTTGGGAGACTGATAGGACTACTATTCATAACAGCAAAAGGCATATTTCCAGTAAAGACTTAGGAACTTTGCTACCAGCCTAGGAACTTTGCTACCAGCTGAGTTGTTTCCTAAGCTCAGAAAGATGACAAAAGATGGGACAATGTTTTGTACAAGTTCTTGTAGTACTTGGTGAATATGGAGAAGAGATATAAAGATAAAGTCATTAGGAGACATGAACACATTTCATGGCTACAAAATGGCTCTTCCTTACTGATGGGAGTGACTTGCTTTGTTCTTACCCAGTGAAAGGCTTAAATGAGCTCCTTTTGGCCTATTGTACAAACATACTGATTCATTCATGGACTCTACTCTCCTCATCTATTCATCTCCCAAAGTCCCTATTCTCAACTTCAACACTCTAGGGGTGAGTGTTCCAGTAGAAAATTTGGAGGGCCATTGTTTTGGCCTGTTTTCGGTTGCTATAGTAGAATACCTGAGCTACAGTAATTTAAAGGAAAGAAGTTATTTAGGCTCATAGCTCTTAGGAAATCCATTTCAGACAGCCATATGTAGTGAAGGGCTAGTGCTGCTTCCTAGAGTGGCAAAAAAGCGAGCAAGCAAGCAGGTACTCACAGGAGAAATGAAGCATGAGGATGACCTTGCTTTATACAACACATCTTCAAGATGCTATAGATACTCCGGCCAAAAAGGTATTAATATAGTAATACTTTTTATTATTAATGCCTTTTTTTGCCAGTCCTGGGCTTGAGCTCAGGGCCTGAGCACTGTCCTTAGACTTTCTCAAGGCTAGAGCTCTACCATGTGAGCCTCAGTACCACTTCCAGCTTTTATCTATGTATTTCGTATGGAGGAATCAAACCCGGGTCTTCGTGCATGCTAGGCAAGCACTCCACCACTAGGCCAAACTCCCAGCCCCTATTATGAATGCCTTTTTATAAAGCCTGTTATTCACTCAGAGTCCCACAGTCTAAATACTTAGTCTCTACATGCTTGCTCTGCAGCATTGAGCCAGCACATATATTTAGAGGAATATATGCAAACCACAGCAACACAAACATTCAGACCATAGCAGTGGCTGTGTATGCAGGTCTTAAGATACAAAGACCCCAGCTCATGAGAACTGCCCGCTATAAGAGTGGACATTCTGGAGACCTTTGGCTGCTAAGTAAGAAGGTTCGCATACTGCCTTGGCAACAGGGGATTTGCAAAAATCAAAATATTAACCAAGGTCTGCAAATTGGGGGTGTATTTTCACTGGGAAGGTGAACTAGCAAAGTGTACCTCCTTAAGATTTTGAGTTTTGATTGCTAAACCCTTCTCTTTCTAGATTTTCTGAAATGAATTAACCCCAAACCCCTTGAGAACTGTTTGGTTTTCTTGGAGATGTTTATGTAGTAGAGCATTTGTGTAGTTTATATTAAAGTTAGTGTCAATCAACTTTAAGTAAGCATTTTATCACTCTCTCCTCACCTATAGCAATGACAATTTTTCTGTTCTCACAAGCTCTTGAATTAATATTTTTTCAGATGAAATACACATTGTCAATAAGCCTATGAAACTGATTATCAGCAATACTAATATAACAGTTAAATTAATAAAAAATCAAAACTAAGCTGGCATGGATGCAGTGAGCAGAGACTCAGATCCTATCATGGAGGGTGTAAATTACCTTCTGGAAAGCAATTTGGCTAGTTTATAAAATCTTTATCAAAGTTTATATTTCCTGGTGTATAATTCTACTTTAGGAAATTTATTCAATAGAATTAGTTTAATGTTTTGAAAAAGAAATTCAAAGTTGTTCATTTCATAATTATTCTTAGTAGTGAATTATTTTAAAAACTCCCCCTCCCATATAACTAATGAGCCAAGTAAAAAACATGTCCCACCATCTCTCATTAGCAAAATTGGCTAAATTATGACACATTTATCACTGAGATATTATACAGTTACTATAATGGTTTTCATGAAGAATTTTTAATAAAATGGATCAGTGGTTACAACAACAATGAGTAAATCATGTAATATATGTTTTAATTTCAAGTCAGCATGAAAAAATGACTTGAAGGAGACATACCATATTATCAGTCATCTCCTTGGGGGATGACATTTGGGTTAATTTTTATTTTCTGCTGTATATTTTTCTGCATTTTCAATTTTTATACAATAACAATGGATTTTTATTGTAACTTGAAAGATTAATAACATAAATATAACTTTGGATTCTCAAATGAACATTACCAGAAGTATCAGTATTTGCAAAAATTCATTTAAGGAACATTTTTTTTACTCTTTGGATCTATCACATGTAATATTTCACAGTTTCATTGACAAATCCTTAATTATTGCTCTCATTAATATCTTGATGAATATGATATGAGTTATAAACCAATTATTAAAAAACCAATTATTGCCTAATAGATATGAAATAGCATTAATACAGATATGCATTGGTGGCCTGACTATCTTGACCAAACCATCTAGAAATGATGTGTCTGTAACGGAAATGTACCATGCCAAGAAATCTCAACAGGAAGTTGGCTACGCTATCATCTAGCAATGAGGACTATTAGCAGGCTGGGTACGAAAGGAACCTTCACACTATTTGAGGAAAGATTGTACCTAACAGGGCCCAAAGTTAAAAAACTCAAAGATTTGAGAAATATTAACACATGGACTCTGTAAAGTAATACAACCTGGCAAAGAATATCACACTGTTGATACATGAGCTTAGTACAGAATAAAATAATATTCAGATTAACTGCATATTTTGATTTGCTACAAAACTCCAAATACTTTCTTAAATGATCCTAAAGCACACCCAAAGAGTAATCCATAAAAGTACTTCCTTTTTGTAGCCAGCGCAGTGGCTCACGCCTGTAATCCTAGCTTCTCAGGAGGCTGAGATCTGAGGATCAGGGTTCAAAGCCAGCTTGGGCACTAAAGTCCATGAGACTCTTATCTCCAATTAACCATGAAAAAATCAGAAGTGGTGCTGTGGCTCAAGTGGTACGGGTAGCCTTGAGCTGAAGAGATCAGGGACAATGCCCAGGCCCAGAGTTCAAGCCCCATGAGAAAAAAAAATACTTCTTTTTGTATATGGGTGCTAGGCCTGGGGCTTGAAATCAGGGATTGGGCATTATTTCTGACCTTTTTTGCTCAAGTCTAGCACTGAGCCATTTGAGTCACAGCTCCACTTCTGCCTATATTTTTGTGCAAGTGCTTAATTGGAAGTAAGAGTTTCAGTGATATTCCTTCCCAGACTGGCTTCAAATCATGATCCTCAGATCTCAGCCTCTTGATTAGTTAGGATTACAGGTGTGAGACACTGGTGCAAAGGAAAAGTACTCCTGTGGCAATGTTTATGTTGATAGAAACAGGGAAACATTTAATATTTAACAGTTGAAATTTTATTATAAATCATGTCTGCACAAAAATTCTTGTAATGTTATTAAAAAGTATATATGTATGGTGGATGCTAATGGCTCATACCTATAATCAATCCTAGTTCCTCAGGAGGCTGAGATCTGAGGATTGTGGTTCAAAGCCAACACAGGCAGAAAAGTTTGTGAGACTCTTATCTCCAGTTAACCACTAGAAAATTGGAAGTAGGGTTGTGGCTGAAAGTTCTGGAGCACTATCCTTGAGTGAATAAAGCTCATTGATAGCACCCAAGCCCTGAATTGAAGCACCACAACAGACAAAACAAACAAACAAATGAAAATGTATGTTTTTACAATGTATGAGGACAAAGGAAGAGATCAACAACATGTATTGACTAAAATGGGATTACAGAATTGAAATTCTTTTATATATACATCCCATTTAAATAAAGGGAAAATATCTGACAATTTCACATTCAAATTCTTTCCCTAAGCAATGGTATCATAATTAGTTTTTCTTTTCCTTTGTACTTGCTTAAGTTTCTAATTTTCCTGTAACAAAAATAACTCTAAAGTCTTGCCAATCCTCTACCCATGGAATCATTACATATATAATTAATATTAAATAATCATTAATTATTAATAATCCTCAACTCCTTCTTGATATGAATGAGGACAAAATGCCCTGCAAAAGCATACTGCTTTTGTACTATTGAGAGTGTACATATCACACTTCTAAGAAAATTACTTTTTCATGGGACTTCTTATTATGCAAAGGTAAAAACCTACCAGAGGGGTGAGGGTTGAACTGGAATTAGGGGGAAATAATCTGTTCTGTATGGTATTGTTAGTGTTTATATTCATACTGCATTAAATTGTTCTTCAGAGGTCTGTTAAAAGGAGAGAGAGGAAAGAGACTCAACCTGGAGTAACAAGAAAGCTGTTTCATAGGCTGGAGGACACCTAGGTTTCAAGTATGCAAAACATAGAGGCATTTTTTAGTGGAATAGATGATCAGAAACATCTTTGTATATTCTTGGCCTTCCACCTTCCTGGAGCTTTTAATGTGCTTTGAAATTTACGGTACATAATGACTACAGACAAGGTAGGCTATGTTCCTTGTCAAGCAATATTAATGAGCTAAGGTTGCAGAGGCCTGATGTAGAAATCGCTTGGGGGATTAATATTCACTTAGATTTAGAGAGCAGAGCTGAAAAAATGCTTGAATTTCTCCCTTTCCTCATCAGCTGACATTATCTGCAATATGAGTTAGAAAGATATTTAGCTTCAGGCCATAGCAAAACCAACTAACTGTGGCTCCAGCACACAGACGTGTTATGGTGTGGAAGAACAAGCCTTTCACAGATTCCCCTGTTAGCGAGGCTGTTTGTACACTCAACCTCTACCTTTCTTTCCAATCTGCCAACTATGGCATTCTGAATTTTAAATATTTAGTTGTCTTACCTCATGACTGCAAGGTGGTTGTTTGACCCTAACCTTATATTTGCACTCAAAGCCAGAATGAGAATGACAGAAGTCCAGTTGTCTTTTGTAGTCAGAAAACAAATACTCTTCCAGAAGAATCATTCTTATCACCAGTTAATTTCTATAGGCTCTGTCCTATGCCACCTCTTATTAAAAGAGTGGCTTGGAAATCATTTCATTATTCTCCGTTCTTTTAGGGAGTCCCAGTGGGTGGAGTTAAGGTGACTCTTGATAGCTAGCCTCTCCCACTTGGTCCCATGGTTTTCACATTTAAATGCCAATTTTTCTCTTCTCCCTTGTCATTCCTTCCATTGATCCCTATAGTAGTAAGAAAGTATCTGGATTTTCTCCACTTTTCCTAGTAATTCTAAGCATAGGAACACATAAAATGTGGGAACTTGCGTCTTTAAGCACAATTCCAAACTTATTAATGGTTTTATAAATCAGATTGTTCAAATGGGCAAAGAATATAGAGAAAACATAACCCCCCACCGTGGTGATGAGGAGATGGGTGGGAGGGGGGCCAGCCATTACCTACCATGTGCACTATACTGGCCTTCATCTGCTTTTCTTATTTGATTGACCTCAGGACATGAGGAGAGCACAGTTGCTGGAATGGTGAGTTCGGCCACTAGAAAAATGGTTGTCCATGCCAGAGTTTTTCAGGTTGTTTTGAAATAGATACAATAAGGAGTCTTTTGAGATACTTAGTTTCTGATTACCTCCTTTATACAATTTTCACAGTGGTAACACAACTCAAGTGTACTGGCTTCATCTGTACTTCATATGTGTAAGGAGTACTGTCATCCTATTCCCCAAACCTGAATCAGAATTTGTTCACTGTAAATGATTCTTCCCTTAAAGACACTGAGAATGTGTGTTCTGCATCATGAATATTACTTCTTAAGGATAGGTGAAGAGAGAATTCAGAAAAACAGCTATTGAAAAATGAAAAGACTTTATATTCAGAGAAAGAAACAAAGGCAGTAGATGTTCTGAGAGTATATGTGTAAAGCTGGAGAGGCAGGTGAATCTTAGGAAACATGAGAAGATAAAAATGTAAGTATCACAGGTGGAGTCTGAGATGAATAATAAAAATACACTATCTTCAAAAACCATATTATTCTCAGGTTGTATACTTAGGACACTCAAGACACAATGATCAGTGATTAATAAGGAATTTGCTACATGGAGGTGAAATCAACAAGCTCAAGAAGCCAGTGGTGGTTTGAGTGATAATGTCCTTTAATTAGTTTTTCAGTCTTTAGTTTTTACTTCTCAAAACACTTGCTTCCAGGTTAGAAGAAAAGAATATCTAAGCTAGCTATGTGCCCCAAGCTACTTGGGAGTTAGAGATAAGGGAAAATATGTTTGGAGACCAACTGGGGGCTAAAAGTTCTCAAGACCCTATCTCAATGAATGGCTGGGTATAGTGGTTTGCAGCTATTATCCCAGATACAGGAGGTAGATGGCTGTAGGGCTTGCCTACATCCTTTGGCGAGGCAGGAGGATCTTAAGGAGCACTGTCATTCTTGTGGCCAAGAGAACCACAGATAAGAGGATCAAAGTCTAGGTTATCCTGGGCATAAAGTGAGACCCTATCTTGAAAAGAATGAGCTACAAAAGAGACTGGCAAGTGGTTCAGGGGCATCGCGCCTATCTAACAAGCACAAAGTCAGGAAATCCAAGCCACTACCACCAAAAGATAGATAAATAGATAGATAGATAGATAGATAGATAGATAGATAGATAGATAGATAAAATGAAAGAGGAAGTTTATCTAAATATACCTCACTGGTTTACACCTCACTGGTTTATACCTCACTGGTTTACTTAAGAATTCCTATAAGTTACTATATCAGAAAATAATATACCTCACACTGATGAAGGATGAGCAGATGCTTATAGAAATAATACTAGAAGATTTAGTGGCCTACTGAAAAATGGTTGAGTCAAAAAAAGACTGGTGAAGACTGGTGAAGCAACCTCACCCCTGGGCATCTGACTACAAGAAAATACCTAGAAGCTTTGGCATGAAGAAAAGTTGCTTAATATTTTACTTTTCTCTTAATGGTCATAATTAGTTTTGCTGACACAAATACACAAGTGGTTAAAGAGAAACAGCACCATGTGAGTAAGAAGATGAACTCATTCTCATCTAATACACAGGAGAAATATGTCCAGACTATTCACCCATGTGAAAACAATCTTTTTAGTGCCTCAAGGTCAACAAGACCTATGGTTAAATAAAAACTGCCAAGCGATTGCATGAATGTAGATACCTTAGGTATCTAACTTAGTGTCATATTAGGTATCTAATTTAACTAACACTACTGAAATTTACATAAAGACAATATGAAACTCCTGAAGACCCTTTCATTTTAGGCTTGCTCCAGTAATATTTCATCCTCTTTAGCAAAACAGCCCACTCAGAGAAACACACATAACAGAAAACATGGGATATTTTCAAGGAGTATGCATTAAAGAGAAAAGCTAAATCTCCCAGTGGGGATCGGGTTCGGGGGCAGGGGGTAGGAAAGGGGAATAAGGGTGTGGCAGTGAATGAACACATTACAAATGAATTTCTTTGTCTCTGCAATAGTAGATCGAGAAATCAAAAAGGAGTGAATCTTGGCTGGTTTTGCCACTGTGTTTATTAATTCATTGTTATGAAGATCATCTAGAGATGATCCACTGGAATCATTCCAGGTGTTTTCAATCAACAAAGCAGGTCTGTGAGAGGATGGTGTCACTGAGTTTGCCCTGTGCCTCAGTGCTCACCTAGACAGTCTAAATATGACTCATTTTTTTGAAGCTCAGCTTGAATGTTATATCTTAGCAGCCTTACCTGGCTGCTCCAGTCTTTCTCAAAATCAGTTGCTTCTGCCCATTGTTTCCAAACATTTCTGCTTCCTCCTATAGGCTTCCTCCTATATGTTCTTTAAACTTCATGTGCTGAAGCTCTGGTCCTGAATGTCACTGTATTTGAATGTCATAGCTTTGAAAGAGGCAGTTAAAGTGGGGAGCTTAGGGTAGAACCTAAGCCAATTAGACCTAAATGAGGGAAATGTGGACAGACAGATACACTCAGCATGCACACATGCAAAGAGGAAAGCCCACATGAGGACATGGAGAGGAGGCAGCCACCTGCAAGCCACGGAGAAAAGCTTCAGGAGAAATCAAATGTGCCAATAACTGTCTCTTGGTCACCCAGCTTTCAACACTGGAATAGAAATAAATGTCTGTTGCTGAAACCACTCAGGCTGTGGTACACTGTTTCTGCAATCTCAACACCTCAAACACACTTCAATGGTAGTATAAGTGAAATTACAGTTAGAAGTACATCTCTGTGTTACCTTTTTCATTAGCTAATTTGCCTATTGGTCATAAGGTGTTTTATTTACATCCATAACAAACTCCAATGTCATTCAATAAATATGGGACAAACCTTCTGAACCCTTTTTTCCCCTTATCCAATCTTATGAGTCTGTTTTGCACTCCATGGTGAAATACCTAAGTTTATTTTAGTTCCCAATTCACTTCAGTTCTGGGGAAAGCTTAGGGGCTGAGCACACCATTGTAGAAGTGCACAAGGGAGGAAGTGGTCCATATCCTAAATCAGGAAGCCAGGGAAAATGGGTACCATAGGTCTTCAGCACAGCTCTTCAGAGGACGCAATTCCTAATTGGCTTAAAGACCTCTTGAGGGTTCCATCCCCCCCCCCCCCCCCCCCCCCCCGCCCCATTGACCTGGGGATTGAGAGTATATGACACACAGTCCTTTAGAGCATACAATAATTCCACAGCCAAACTACAGCAACCAATCTGCATATGTCATATTTGTGGAAGTTTAAACATGCAGGAAAATAATAAAAGAGAAAAAAGTGAGTTAAGGGCTGGGATGTAGCTCAGTGGCGAAGCGCTTGCCTAGCAAGTGCAACGTCCCGGGTTTGATCCCCAGGGCCAAAAAAGAAAAGACAAAAAAAAATACAGTTTTAAAAAAACTCATCGAAAAAAATGGGTTAAAAGGAGAGATTGCTAAAGTTCTAAAGCAATAATTAAAACCAATTGGTAGATACTTGTTACAAAATATTTGTATGATCAGCAGTTTTTATTCCCAAGTAAGCATGCGAGCTATTTGAGAGACTGTACAGTCATGAAGCCCATTAAAACGTGTTGCTTCCTCAGCATGACATTCTCCTTTTAGTGTCTAAGTGAACTTGTGTTCAAGAGAGTAATTAGGCAGACAGTCTGCTGAAATTTCCATACCTTGAAAACTGACTTTGGAATATATTCTAACATTTGACTTAAACCTCTATATATTACATATAACTTATTATTTTCCAAATACATAATAGCTCAGCTCAAATAATGATGCTCTTTTGTCCCCAAAACTTAAAAAATATTTCTAGATCCTCAGAACTCCAAGTTTGGCACATGAATCCTCATCTGTAGCGCCACGCAAGGGTTTGTTAGAGATGCAAAACTTCAAGCTCCACCGTGAATCATAGTTTTGCCTTTTAATGAGCTCTCCAGATGATTGGTATGTTCATTAAAATGTGAAAAGCAAGACTCTAGAATATGGTTTTTTACGACTAAGTGACTTGTTCAACCTTTCCATCATTAAGACTTGCCTGAGAGATGAAGGCTAGAATTCACCATGGTCAGAACCAGGGACATTATGAAATTCTTTATGGACTTTACTTCATTTTCAGGCATGGAGAATAATGATAATCAGGCAGGATCATTTTGAATTTAGAAAGCATCTCTAGTGGGGCCGGGAGTTTGGCCTAGTGGTAGAGTGCTTGCCTAGCATGCACGAAGACCCGGGTTCGATTCTTCGGTACCACATACATAGCAAAAAGCCAGAAGTGGCGCTGAGGCTCAAGTGGTAGAGCTCTAGCTTTGAGAAAGTCCAAGGACAGTGCTCAGGCCCTGAGCTCAAGCCCAGGACTGGCAAAAAAAAACAAACAAACAAACAAACAAACAAAAAACATTAAAAAAATAAAAATAAAAAATAAAAATAAATAAAAAAATTAAAAAAAAAGAAAGCATCTCTAGTTTAAGTAGTCTGGAACTATCTATAACTTGAAGACAATGTTCTATATATCCTCTGATATATAGGAGGATGGGTGATGTGAAATGACCTAGTGTCCATTAAATAAATCATATACTTGATAAAGAAATAGGTGAAAGTACAAATAAAGAACTCTAAAAAAAAGAACTCTGCAAAATCCTCCTGAAATAATTCAAGTCAACCTAAATCTGACAATCCAATTGTAAACTTGGAGAGTGTGTGGGGCGGCAATAAAGTTGTTTATCTTTGACAGAAGATTTTCAGTGCTTTTTCAAACGGTTTTGTCCTCTATTTGTAATTATAAATAAATATTTTAAAAACTCTATGATGCATAAAGTATTGACTCTTCTCTTTTCCTCCTGACCTTCACACACTGATTTCGAAGAAGAACTAAATCGTATTTATGACTCTTGAGCAAACATATTGGTAAAAACTCTCCATGGATATAAAACCATTTCTTCCCTAGGGCTTAAACTGTTTTCTAGACATTATCTCATTAAATGCTCCCTTAAATCTTTCTAATTGATTTTTTTTCATATAGGTTTGAACCAAGAAGTTCAGTGCTTTTTTGCATATGGAAGAAAAAGTTCCATTAGAATTTAGGATCTTAGGTATCTTTTAAGACAGAGATGTCATATCTCAACTGACAAGGAAGTAGCAGAGGGTCTTCAGAGGAGCTCAGAATGACCTAATGCTATTACTTATTTATTTATCAACTAGCCTAAAGTTCTGAGGGTTGTCTTAGGAAGATTTTATCAACCTTGTCAACACTTGGCTAGTGTACCTAACCTATATCAATCAGGAAAGATGTATTTGAAGATTAGAGATGTCTCTAAGCATATGTCTTAATTTTGAAAGGTGGAAACAAAATGTTAGTATACATTATTAAGTAAGCTAACTAACAAACTCATACAGTGATCAATAGTGACTAGGAAGAATGTGCCCAGACCAAGGGGATTCCAAGTTAGCTGAGTCCCAATTTTAAAAGTTTAGGAAGAGAAATTGTGCATAGATGCCATGTCATTTAACTAGTAATTCTGGCAAACCTTTACAGAGCACTGCCCATGTGCAGTGCTTACCACACCTCATTTAATAATTCTTTGTAAGGAAGTATTAATACTGCCAAGTCACATATCAGGAAAAGTAACTAGTCCACAATGCTCCTTCTGAAAATTACATTTCTATGCTCCATGCAGTGCTCTTTTGAACAAATACGATTTGCTGGTGAAGCTTAGTCAATTGGTCACTGCATCTGAGCAATCAGAATCATCTCACCATTTCCTTACGGCATTTCTACATTGTAATGCTTACTTATAGTCTGACTCTATCTCCATCTCCATCAGGAACCTGTCTTCCCCATGCGTCCCTCTGCCTATCCCAAGGCATATCCCAGGAAGTAGGGGACCATTGCTGTCAGGGCCTCTCCTGAACAAGGCAACTGACTTGAGGAATGACAGGAAAAGGGGATCATGCTAGTGCTCCTAACATCCTGGGGATTTGAACTCTCAAGTTAGGAGGTGTCATTTTCTCTAAGTATCAGAGGATAATTGGGTCAAGGATACCCCAAAGATACCAAACTCCATAGGGGCTCAAGTTCTTTCCCTAACATAACAGAGTGCTTGCCTAGAGACACAGCACTATGTCCTATGGCCTTCCTAGCACCTCTGTACGAATTAGACCAAAAGCTGTAGAAATAGTTTATACATTGTCTTTTTAGAGAACATCTCTATGTGCACAATGTGTATGCCATTTCCTTCAACCTAAAAGTGGTGGAATCCATGAGGGTATAATTCAGAGGTACAGAATGCCAAATGTACATTATATGCAATCAGATGCTCTCTGGCTCTCTGTAAGTCTACAAAAATTATTATTTTTATTCTTTCTCAATGTTACCCAATAATAAGCTGGTATGTACATATGACCATATAGGATGAGGCTAAGTGATATGAAATCTAGGATATGGAAACAAGAGGTTTAACTTTGTGATTGTTATTCTTAAGGTACTATGTGAAGTTATTTCTTTTCTCTTTTTTTCCCCTTATGGTTTATGTGATGTTGTTACTGTATCTGACTTTGGCACCTGGTATATTGTAGAGATGTTTATTTGTTTATTTGAAACAGGGAGGGGAAGGGGAAAAACAAGATGATGTGGGGGGAAACTGGGAGAAAAACACTGGAAAGGGTATCAATGTTCAAGAAGTAATGTACCCACTACCTGACGAATGTAACTATAACCCCTCTATGCATCATCCCAACAACAAAGTTCAATAAAAAAGGCAAGTAATAAGTTGGATGTTGACTACCAAAAATAACTAACTGTGGATTCCACTTCAAAATTAATAAATTTCCAACTGAAAAAAAATCCCAGGGAATTGTCTCTGGTAAGAAGAAAAATTAAGGGACTTAGTCTATTTGAATTGAGAATGTTCTGAAAGCAGTACTGGTTTCACAAGCATAAATACATAATCATTGGAAGAAAAAGGAGGTTGGAGAGCTGGGGTTTGGGGCATTTAAGAGTAGGAGCTCTGAGGGCTCCCCAGGGAGTTCAATCTTCATAAGTGATGCAACTTCACAGTGTTTGATCTTAGGTAAGTTGTTGAACTTCTGGGACCCTGACTCTATTATCTATGACCCTACTTCATGGGGTTCTTTGAGCTTTAAAAAAGATCAGTCATGTATACTTTGAATTTTTCTCACAGCTAGTCAATGTTACAGTTAGCTGTTACTCACATCTTGAAGTGTAGAGTTGGAAAGATTTCTTTTTTTTTTAAAGTGTCAGATTGAAAGAGGTAGACTGAAGAACAATTTGCATGGCATGGTCATTTTTATATATTAAACACTGTATGTGTTTGAATAGATAGAAACAGAAAATATGGCCCTCTTTGTGATGCTGCATTGAGTGGGGACATTGAGGAGGCAAAAGACTCATGGGAAGGCATTGTGGGCGTGTGTGTGTGTGTGTGTGTGTGTGTGTGTGTGTGTGTGTGTGCATCCTGGGAATTGAAATCAGGGCCTAGGTGCTGTCAATGAGCTTTTTCACTCAAGACTAGTGCTTTAGCACTTGGAGCCACAGCTCCACTTCTGGCTTCTTGGTGGTTCATTGAAGATGAGAGTGTCACGGACTTTCCTGCCCAGGCTGGCTTAGACCATGATCCTCAATTTAAATCTCCTGAATAGCTAGGATTATAGTCATGAGCCACAGGCACTTGGCAGGATATTTTTTATATTGTCCTTTATTTATTGCAATTTTTTACAATGATTTTAGTAATATATTTATTTTTTAGTTCAAAATTGAAGGTAGTATTGTTTGAAGCCGTTTTGAGAATATGCCACCTCTCTCCTGAATTAAGAAACAATGAACTAATACATGCACAGGGCCTAAAGTCCCTGCCAGGCCATGCTTGCCCTGCAAATGTGTATGCCCTACTCTTCTGATCATCAAAAGCTCAACGCATGCAAAATCATGCTAATTCTCAGCTTGGTCACTGGGAAGTTCTAACTTCAGTCTTTTAAAAGGAAAACTAAAAATTTATGTGTTTTTTTCATATTCCAATGACTGTCACTCATGAGTGCTAGAAGGAGGCCCTTTCATGTCTGAATTTTCACAATGACCTCAGAAAAGAGGGATCCAGTATTAGTTCTTCATTTACTAATACAAACCATATAGCTTAAGCGAGAGCACATGTTGGCCATATTTGAGCAGCTATTCTCACAGCTCATGGTAATCACATGGCAGGTAGATTTTAAGATCTGTAAGTCAAAATTTGCAAAAGACACATAATTAAATGAGCTAAAACGAATATCCAAGTGGCAGCTACATGCCAGGCCTACCATAACTAGAAAAATTTATTATCATCTTCATTTTGTAGATTGAGAGATTAAGGAACCAGCCTTGGAGAGTAAAGGATCTGATTCTAGCTCTAGGGTCTATGCTTTTGTCCACTATGGGACATTGCTTCCTAAGGACAGATCACAATAAGCACCACTTTACTATATACAAAATACTTCCCCATATTTGTTATTTTAATTTAGTCTCATTACATAAGGAATGCTATCATTTTCCTTCCCTCTTTTCTCAGCTTAAAAAGTGGGGAATCAGAGGTTGAGATCACAGTCTTGAATTAGACTCATAATTTTTTAAACATTTAACTATTAGAATCTAATGATAATTTTGTTGACCATGAAGATATAACTTAGGTTTCGGAAAAGGTAAATGCACAGTTGTTGTTTTATTAATAAAGAAGTATGTTCAACTATCTGAAGTAGTCAAGCATTTATCTTGCCTCTTTAGTATAATCTATATTTCAGAGTAACCAAATTGCACTAGCTGGTGAAACCAGTATTTTATAAAAGAATTCCAATTATGCAATATAGATGAAGAAGTAAATTGTTTAAAAAAACACCATTTAGTGACCCCCAAATGAAGAAAGTGAATACGAATACATTCAGAGAACAATCCTCAATGGAGAAAACTACTAGATGAAAAGCAGCAACGTTCCCATGCAGGCATAATAAGGAAGAAGTGTGCTAGCCTCAGTAAGCAACCCGAGCAACAAAATTCTGATGCAGTGTCCTACAGAGTAATATGACCACATGGTATAAGGTGAATCTGAAATAATTCAAATCTTTAGATTTAACTGTCAGGGTATACATAATATCGGAGGTAGATGGAAGGGCTGTGAAAGCAAAGACAAAAATCTAGAAAACTACACGGTTTCTATGATATGATATTCTTTGAGACACTGACACAGCTCCTTAAAGTAATCAATCGGTGATTCAGAGTATAAAGAGCTAAGAAATAAAGCATCACCAAGCAGTTGGCAAACCCTTCTTCACTTTTGACTTAAGCACACCAACAGTGAAAAGACATTTTAGAAGCTAGTGGCAAAGTTTCAGTGTAATCTAAATGACACTATATAATTATTGTTAATTGTGCAAAAGACATAAAGGAATCAGAATTGCTTCAAGTTATTATTTTTAGACATGCATAATAAAATATATAGATGCTCAATGATGTGAGATCTTCATTTAAACCCCCCAAAGCGGGGGTTTGGGAGACAGGCACATGAAATAAACATTGAAATTTAGAAAGAAAACCTAGGGCCAGACTGGGTGGCTCACACCTGTAATCCAAGCTAATTAGGAGTAGAGGTTGGGAGGATTGTGGTTCAAGTTCAGGCCAAACAAAATTTAGTGAGATCCCATGGCAACCAATAAGGTGGTATGGAAAATCACACTATCAGCCATTCAGGGAAATGGCTCATTTCCCTCATTTACCTGATTCCCTTGGAGTCAGGAGTTACAAGTCAGTCACCCTGGAGCTTACAAGAGTAAGTCTAATCCAGCGTGTGGACAAGGATGTTGACCTAAGCCTCTTACATACAGCTTCAACATGATTCACTTCAGGCTCTTTTATTTGACTAGAATTGTGATTTAATATTTTGGCCTGTCTTTTTTTCTGTTCCATTCAGTGTAGAATTTGAGGATTTTCAGCTTCCTTAGTCCAAATCCTCCATTAATGATAACTATATTTTGAATAAAGTCCAAGTGTTCTGGTTAGACTTGGAGCTCAGGAGTCCCCTGCCTCTACTTCTCGGCAAGACTCTGACTCAAACAAAAGCAAACTTGGCCACACTCCCAGAGGCTAGACTTGACTGGATTGAATTGTTGATTCTGGGAAAGATTTCCACCTTCAATAATTATGTATTGAAAACCAGTTAGAGACCAACTGCGAGTATTAGAATATTGTTTCAAAACCTCCAAGTGAAATAACTGAATGAGATAACCACTGGACAAAACTAATAGTACGTGGTAGTGCATTCCTATAATCCCATCACTTGAAAGGCTGAGGCAAGACTGTGATATGGAGGGAAGGTGGTCTGAGCTATGACAACACGGCAAAGGCACCAGATAAACCCACTAACTGACAAAAAGTCAGATAGCAGCAGTGCTATCAGGAGGTCTGGGGAGAAATGTGTCTATACAGTGGTATTAAGCAAGCCTTCAGGTACAATGAGGCCCCTGGAAGTATGGGAATGGATATATTGGCCATCTAAGTCTTACATATCTTAAGGATATTTATGTTTAATTTCATTGGCTGATCACTATGATCTACCAGTGCCACCCTGCCAAACAAGGGGAGGAACAGCTTACAGAACACATCAAAGGATGTACCTCAAACTCCCACCAGGTCCACATAGCACAACCTTTCACAGCCGTTTGTTTGTAGACTGCATCACTGACTTCAAGCATGACTACTACACATGTCAGTGAGAGGAACAGGCAAAGCAGCAGTGGCACACATGTTAAATTCTACTTTTATGCACAGTGGGATTTTCTAGGTATTTCTAGGGGGTGGTATGTGTTTTCTGTAGAAAGAGGTGACATGTGCCACCTGTGCAAGGCCTTCCTGTCTCTGAAGCAATGTTTTGGCACATATTATCCCAGGAGTTGTCTCAAATGAATCCTAAGAATGCCTTGGAGCCAAAAAAATATATTATAGGGTTAAAAGTCACATAATGGTTAATAATAGTGGGAGCAATAATGATACGCTGTGGTCTAACCCAGGATCAGCACACTTCCCAGACATAGAGGATTGTCCTTTTATGACCTTGTGTGTAGCTGTGGTCACAGCTCCTCATCTGCCTCCCAGCCTCCATGTAGGTATGGACAACAAGCAAAGTGGCAGAAGAGGCTGTTTTGTGTACACACATGGAACATGACTGTCAGTCCTGCATTGTATCTTGTCAAGCCCAGATATTCCACTGACGATAGACACCAAAAGCTTGGGGTTTTATTTTTGGGGGGGAGGGACAAGGGATTCATAAGATCTGTACACATTTTGAGAGAGTTCTTAACAGTCTGTTTCATTAGCCACAGCATAAATGTACATCTGTTCTGCCATTGTCTCCAGAAGAAGAAAATGTGTATGTGGGGGGGATGGGCACAATGGGGAGAAGGAACACAGGGACAAGTGCATTAATACAGAATGAATGGACCCAAACTATGGTTGTTTTTCTGATTAAAGTAAGAAATGGCTGGAAATTCATGCTAGCAATTTGGAGGATGCTGGCACTCTTTTTAAGGGTGTTTATTTTTAACATGGTTATTTATCAGTTGTGGTAGGAGACATACATAAAACTTGTTGTCTCAATTAATTAAAGGAAGTAAGTTCCTAGAGAGGAAAACTGATTGCTTATGCACAGTTCTTTAGTCTATGTTGACATATATGGGTATTTTTAACTATTGGTCTGAATTAATTGATTATTATTTTAGTTTCAACATGTAAAAGACTTAAAAAATTTTAAATGTAGTGAAAATTCATAGCTTTTGACCACATATCTTCAAGTTTAAGTTGTTTTTAGTTTGTGTAGGGGGATTGAAACTAAGACCTCATATTTTACCACCAGAGTCTTCTCACAGTTATCTTTCCTCAAATCATTTATTTGATAGGGTTTTGTGCTTTCTGCCCAGACTAAACTCAGAATGTGATCCTCCTACCTAAATCTACTACATAGCCGCAATTATAGGCATGAATTAGAATGCCGGTTTGTTTTGAGATGAGGTCTTGACAACTTTTCCTCAGGCTGGTGTTGAGCTGTGATCCTCTTGATCCCTACCCTTTGAATCACTGGGATTATAGGAATGGAGTATCATACCTGACATTACAGTTAAAATTCTTTCTGGGCCCAGGAATTTGGCCTAGTGGGAGAGTGCTTGACTAGCATGCATGAAGACCCAGGTTCAATTCCTCAGTACCACATACATAGAAAAAACTGGCTCGAGTGGTAGGGCTCTAGCCTTGAGAAAATTCAAGGATAGTGCCCATGCCCTGAGTTCAAGGCCTAGGACTGGCAAAAAAAACATCATTCTGTTTCTATCACTTGATTTTGATTTCTTTGTGTGTGAATGCCACCCCTGGCCTTTCACCACCAATATCCAAGGTTGAGGCTTACCTCCTTAGTAAGGCAGTGCCATGTGAAAGAGCCTTCATGAATGCACGATGCCTCTCCCATAGTGGTGAATTTTCTTTCTCAGAACTGACTTCTTTATTGCAGAGAGTAGACTGCTATGCATTGGGGCTGTACCTCACCTCTGGTGATTTGGCTCTTGAGCATGTACCTGTTTACCCTTCCTTTCTCTGGTCCACTATCAAGTCTTCACTAGAGGTTAAGCAGATTCCAGGACCATGACCTTGGAAGTTCTAGCCTACTGAATCATGAGCAAATCAACCTCTTCTAAAAGTACAAATTAACCAGCCTCACGTACACTCTAATAGCAGCAGAAAATGGACAGAGATGATGCATGTGGCTGAAATCTCAGATTGTGTAGGTGGCAAATGAAATGATCAGTTTGTATTCACCAACATGTTAATCAAAACACATATGGCAGAAAAACTGAGCTAAAAAGCTAAAGTGTTTGCTTTAATTAATTAATGTGAATAATGTATGTATCATTTTAAGGAGTTCAACTTGTTTGGCTATAGTTAGCTCAACAGATGATCCTGTTTGCCCATCTCACTGCTCTGGCCCTGCATATCGCATCCCCAGGCCTCAGCCCCTCCCTCACTCTCATGGATGTCCTCATACCAGTCTCTAACATGCTCGTCTCCTTTGTTTTCCAGAGATTCCCCACTGTCTGATTTCTTTGCCTTTCCCCTTCTTTTGTTGATACAAAGCAATTTTGCCTCTGTTCCAACCCAAAGAGACTCTCAGGGAGAACCTCTGCCCAAAGTGGCAGCTCCTTCTCAGCAATTCCTCCAGCATCCTTTACATCAGGAGTAAAAGACATCACCTTTTTTTGTTAATAGAATGTTACTTTCCTAATCTCCTAGAAGGCAGATAGTTGGATCCTCAGACTTCAGCATATTTCCTTCATCGTATCAATAGTTTCTCACTGGAAGATGAGCAGATGAATAAGCCATCTACAACAACCAGACTGTAAGAGGCTTGAGGGGAAGGGGAAAGGCAATGATTGACAGTGAATATTTATGTCATTGCTTACTTGAATTTTACACTTGTTAAATGATAGTTCTGTCTCATAACTCTTAATGAAAAGAATTCCAAATGACATCTAAGATTTAGGAAACCTATAAGTCAAAAAGCTGACAATGTACGGCATAAAGTTTGAAAAATAACAACTCAGCCACCTGCGTTTATAAAGCATGTGGACCAGTTGGAGAGGAAAGGCAGGATGAGGAGGCCCAGCATGCCAGGATATATGGATCCATTCATGCTTAATTTCAGCTTTATTTCCTTGTCACTTGGATGAATTTGAGGTGTGTGTGTGTGTGTGTGTGTGTGTGTGTGTGTGTGTGTGACTACATCAACCTAATATTGTGTTAAAAGCCCGTCCTGCCAAATGAGCTATTTTTTAACTAAGAAAAATTAATTCAATTCCTAGGTTTCATTTAATTTTACAACTGATCATAAAATTTTGTAGCCTATTTCTTTTTTGTATTCCTTATCAAAATAGATGAAAAAAATTAGAAAATATGAAGTTTTGTCTCATCCTCACATCACCTTCCATTTTCTTATTCTGATTTTTCTGTGGAATCATCCAAAGAACCACATAAATGCAACATGACCACCTGTACAGTTTGGGTGTCCCATGTGGCTGAATGCCACACACGTGTACTCATGTCATTGAGCTTTTTTCTGCGTGGCACTCATTGCATTCATAAAAATGAAGGCAGGTAATGAGAACTTATGTAAGGTCTGTAGTCTTATAAATAAGTGCTCATCACTGTCATCAATCAGAGATACCTCTTCTGCTGTTGAGGAGGTATGATAAATGCACATAGCACTCCCAAATCAAAACATTCTACAGACACAGATACAGACTGAGATGGGTACACTGATATCTACTAGAGAAACAGAGCATCTTAACAATTTTATCCTTCCTACACTAACTAAAATATAGGGTGGTCCTGGAGCAAATAGAAGTCATTTAATTTATAAGCAGGTGTTAAGCTCTATTGGGTTATTTTGCAACATAATGTCCTTTCCCCCAAACAAGAAAAAGAGAGAAAGCTACAGCCTTAGAAGGATGATAATACAGTGAGTAGAAGAAGGGCAGACTGGCTCAGTAATAATTAATAATTTAATAATTTCAACACGTTCTCCAAAGTGGAGTGCCTCACAGGCAGCGGAATCCTGGCAGTAAGAAGGCATACGAGCTATGCAAGATGTGGTCTGGAGTTGACAGAGTCCCTCTGGGAAAATTCTGATCAAAGAAATGATTAAAAGGGACTTGGAAGGGTCAAACTTTTAAAAACCGCCCAATTCAGACCTTTTTCTTGGAGGATATGCTAGCACTTAAATATGTATTTGTGTAGCTGAGGAGAAGTAATGCTTTTAACCTGGTAAACCCAGCTTAGGGCAGACTGAAATCAGAGGATGTCCCTGAGCAAATGTGTGTGTCTTGAGTGAGTTCCTCCACATCCTCTACTCCCCAAGCTCTGCCAGCAGCTAGACAGATTCAGTAGAGCATGTGATGAACACTGATGTGCACAGCTATGAGCTCATGTATTCATTCACACAGTGAAGGAACATTACATAAGTTTCATTAGGTCAATCCCTCACATTTCGTAGAATAAGAAATTCATGTGTAGAAATGCAAAAGTATCAATGATAGGGGAAGACAATTCTCATTAGAAAAGAAAGATCATAGCACAGACTGGTGTGATGTCAAACGTGGATAGATGGAAAGGGAAAATTTGATGTCAGGTATTCTAATATCCAGATTAAAGTTCTGTTACTGATTCATATATTATAGTGCTGAAGATCTGAAAATGACTCTTAGACCAAATGCCTAAATTCCCAGCTAAATGCTACTTCAGTTCAGATTGCCAGAGTATGATTTCACCTCACATCCTAACTGTCCCAAACCTAGGCCAGGTGGAGCACCAGTCCTAACTTGACCATATAAACTGCCTGACCTGGTTCAAATCACTTCTATGAGCACACTTCAAATACTGCAGAAAATACCAAGCTCCATTACCATTAGCATCATTGCCAGGACACTGAGACCATTAATATGTGGTTTTCGGTGATGAATTTGCTATTTTATTTGACCTATTCACTTATTCCCTAATATATATTCAGCACTGGATATGGTAGGGTATCCAGGCAGGTACATAATACGAAGTTATAATCAAGCGAGACAGGATTGTATAAGTCCAGTGAATATTCCAAGAATGTCACTAAAAACCAAGATCTCTAGTGTGAAGGACTCATGAGATATAACTAGACAGTGGCTGTATCCAATCAGGAGACTCGAGAAGAGCACAGAGCCTAATGGCAGCCTATGATGTGGTGGGCATGAAGAGAATGATGGATACATCTCATTGGTTGGGAATCTCACCTTGTTCACAAAGGTCTTGGGATGAGACAAAGATTAAGCTGGGTCTAATGAGAGAAGCTAGACAGTGCCAAATCTAGCACTCCCAATTAGCCTTCTTTTCTTTCTTAGCAGTCAACTCAAAGCTATTGGATAGATTCATCAAGGAATAGAATTGTAGAAGAGGAGGCTTCATATTTCTTCAAGCAAGGAGAGAGGCATATGGTTCTCATTACAAAAGGTAGTTCCCAGGTCCTCAGCTTGGTGACTCCAACATGGAGGTTTGATGATTAAACATCGTGAAGTTCTTTTTCTTGTCATTCTAGCTTCCAAGATGGTGCAGGAATTCTGATGCTCACTCACTGGCTGGAAGTCTCTGTTTCTGGTGATGGAGAAACAGATTGCAGTGCACCATTTGCTAAAAGGAAGTGTGAGACCTTGAGCTACTGAGTTTTCATTTATAGCCCACCTGGTACCTGAAGAACTCTTTCAGGGCAAGGAAACAATGCTAATATGAGTCACTCTTTCCTAAAGGCACCATGCTTTACCTTCTATAGGCTCTATCTCAGGTAAGCTGCAGGAAACCCCTAGAAAGTAGGAACTATTATTCCATGTAGTTTACAGATGGAACAGGCCCAGAGAAGTTAAGTGTTTTGTTCTAGGTCAAAGAGGTGGGTTTTGTAGTTAGGTACTACTGGGCCATGCATATAATCCTAGCTCCTCAGGAGGCTGAGATCTGAGGATCTCAGTTCCATGTCAGCCCAGGCAGGAAAGTCTGTGACACTTTTATCTCAATTAATCACAGAAAGAGCCACAAATAGTGCTGTAGCTCAAGTGGTAAAGTGCTAGTCCAGTGCAAAAGGAGTTTAGAGACAGTGTTCAGGTCCTGAGTTCAAGGCCCCAGACCAGCAAAACAAAACAACAAAAAACAGACATAGGTTGTTGCAGAACAAAAACTTGAATTCCTGTACAGATATTTGCCCTCAAAGACTGTCTCTTTAACTGTGACTGATTAAAGAGATGATTGGTGTTGGCCAATAACAACGAAACCCTCATTTTATTAGCACTTGGCAGCTGTCATTGAACCAAAGGGTTTTTGTTTGTTTGTTTGTTTGTTAGTTTTCATCCCAGAAGTAACATTGTAAAGTAGAAAGGGGGTAGGTGAGTGTTTTCTTTGATAAGTTGAGGGACTTTAATTATGCAGTATTAGTAAAAGAAAGTCCAACTGGACGTTTTTGATATTTGTCTTCCCCTGCTACCTCCTGTGTTGGGAGCTTACTTACAAAGTTTAGGGGCTGGGATGTGGTAAGAAAGCTTTAAGAGCTGGAGCTGAGTTACTTAGGGAGTTCCTTAGGTACATTGATGCTATCCATGAAAGACATTAAGGTTTTCCTTGTGAGACTCTGGTTAGTTCTTAAAAGAAGGCTCATACTTAAAAATCTGAAGCTTTTCCCTTCTTAGCCTCTCACTCTGCTCCCTTCCTCAGTATGTAATCTTTCTTTCTGCATTCACTTGCTGTCTACCACAAGGTTCTCACCAGAGCCAAAGCTGAAATGGAGTCCTGTCTTGAATCTTCAGAACTGTGAATACTAAACCTTTCTTCTTGCTAAGTAGCCTGCCTCCGGGATTTCACTACCAAGATGAAAGACTGAAAGAGGCGGCTAGCAAAACAAGTAATTCATTTGTGTTCAACTCACAGAATTGCCACTTCCTAGCTACAGAACTCTAAAAATTTGCTCAGTTCCTTCAGAGTCTGCTTTCTTATTTATAAAGTGAAATCAATTCAGTGCCCACTTCCTAGAGGGTATGAGATATTAAATATGACCATGCATGATGCATAAATCTAAGACATTGAATGACTGTTAGATTTAGCCAGTATCACCAACACACAATTCGCTCATGGTAACTATGGATCTAAAGACATTATTTAATTGTAGTTCAATCTTAGCCTTTTTAATTTAGTGTATCTACTGCTTCTCTTGAATCCCATAGGTGAGTTTTCTAGAGGTCTGGTCTCAGTGCTGTGCATTTTTTACTACATTATAAATGATCACTAAAATTCAAACTCAGGATGGAGGTGAGCAACTCAGGACATTAACCCCATAGGTATCACAGGTGGCATTTATTGTTTTCTAAGCACATGTCTTCCTTTTTCTTTCTCTTCTTGAACCACACAGGACTCTCTGTTCTTTCTCCTCTTTTATCCAATGGAATCAGTGCCTTTGGGTAGCACTGCTATTGCTGAGTCCACAGGAATTGTGCAGCATCTGCCCAAACTCCGAGATCAAGAAATCAGTGACCCTTGCAATTCTCACTTTAAGGTGTAGAGTACAGATGTTTGAAAGCTGCAAGATGGAAAAAGCTGTAGGATGGCCACCCATGAGGGAATAGAAGGATGACCACCAACAAATGAATCAGAGGCATCGCTGGGAGTCTCTGGCCTGAGATGAGCTGACCATTAAAACCTCACAGAGCTCCAGAGCAGAGCTCTTTAGGGGCCTCCTTCCAGCTAAAAGGCTTCTACTTCAGTGCTCTGGTTCATGCAAGTTTGTTTAAGATGCATAATTCATAAAGGGTACATAGCACTATTCTTGAGTAACTTTGACTCCCCCACCTGCTCAGAAGGATTAGCTGACTGAAGATTAGGGACTGAAAGTCACAAGATCCTCTTGAGTACTGGCTTTGTCACTTTTGAAGACCTGCAAAGGGCCATCAGGTACTCATCTTTTCATTCCCTTCACTCTCTGGTGGTCCTGTCAGGGACTTATTATAGTGTCTGTTCTCTAGCAGGTAAAGTTCTTTTCTTCCTGTAAATACTTTCATACAGATCCTAAAACAATAAGAGTAATTTGGCATGGAACACTTATTCACCCACCACCATTATGTAGGGAAGAGGAAACTGAGTTCCTTTGACTGTCTGCTTATTGTGTAAAAGAGATGGAGGATTTAAAAAGGTGGAACATAAATTCAGCACAGCTCCTATGGACTTCTGCTTGAGTTGACACAAGCAAGGAAACTATCTCCTTAGGATTCATGAGGCTGCCCCAGATTATTTGTCATTCCAATGCCCATGATGACATAATAGTCAATTTATACGTGATTTATAGTGCTCCTGATACAATTGACAAGGAGTAGCTGCACCATAAGGGTTACAGGGGGAGGCATTGTTAGTGCTCTAACCTGCCCCAAATATCCTTTCCTTAGCACATTTTGGTGATTTTGTTTTGCAGTGGGACAGTAACAACCCCTTTAAAACAATCCATCAAACAGCACTAGTGGACAAATATAACTTCATGCCCTAGAAAACTTTATTCCCTGTTCAGCTAGCAAGCCCTAGTACCATCTTGACTGTGAGAGTTTTCCATACAGTCATAGTAATTCAGCGTAGAAAAGAGCCCAGTCCTCACTGACTGCCTAAAATGTAAATGTGTCAGTGATAAGAAGCAGCATTAGTATGGATTATGATCTTCTACTATATGTCTACAGTGCCTATAATAATAGTTACTCAGGAAGGGGAAGCAGGATGGTTGCCCTCACTGTGCCCCCCCTTCACCCCAACAAAGCTAGCTTGAGATCTCATATGAATAACAATCTGAAGTGGTAGGGTGCTTGTCTGGCAAGTTTAATGCCCTGTATTCAAACTCTAGTACTACAAAATAAAAATGAACAGCAACAAAGAAAGATTGCAGCTCATCTGTGTTATTCCTTACAATTACTTTTAGTACTACATTCTCTTATTATCTCCATTCATCTCAGCTTCCTCATCAGAAAGAAAAATCTAAATTACAATGGTACTAATATCAGATGTATCCATACAACTAAAATAATGATGTAGGACTTTTTTTTTCTAAGTGCTTACTGTGAGTGAGGTGCTAAAAGAATCTCTTCTGTTTCTCATAACCTCCCTGTAATAGCAGCATCCTAATCTTCATCATTTTTTTAAAATCCCAAGGGAAGTGACTTGCTGAAGAAGACAAAGCTACTCAGTGGCAAAAAGGACTGGCTAGCAGACCTAAGATCCCATCTATAGAAACAGACATTTGCCTGTCTAGTAGGCTCTTGCCAATGACAGGAAGCACTCCAGAAGGACTCCACACTAAATGCACAACTGAGTTGCTGAAGAGGATAAAATATCTTGCAATCCCTTTGTCTAGTTGTTTGATTAGATCACTACAATCTAAGCAATCGTACAGTCAACAGGAGTGACCCCAGCTGTTTTAATACCTTCATACACCCAGTTAACAGCTAGTTTGACACTTTCCAAACAGATGTTTGCTTTACCCTGCTTGGTGATGGGATTCAGTTTCAGGGGGTCATCTATGGGAGCTAATTTTGTCTCTTCAGAGTCATTTTATTAGCCAAGTAGATTGTTATATTTTTGTCTTAGAGTTAGACCAGGAGTTTTACCTACCTTATTTGAATTGCTTTTCTTTTTGCAGGGCTACTATTTAATGGCTCTTTATGACTTAGTATACTTTGAAACACTTCACATCTATCCTCTCACTTGATCTTCACTACACCCCTGAGAGAGAGATTCCTCCATGCTCCCAGGTTTGCCAGGCTCTCAAGCCCTTTCCCTGCTTTTCTAAGAGGTTTTGAAGGCTATAGAGGAAGATAAAAAGGATGTTTCTGTGTGAACTGAGCAGTGGCCTCTCTAATGCCTCCACTTGGACTATTGGAAGGTTTTAATAAGCATAAGCTGACAAGAGAAATGCAGTAGGAATTGACGTTCACATCCAGACACATCTTTTGGCTGCCACCCAAACCAACAGTTGTTTTCACTAAATTAAATTACTTGAAAACAGTTTGAAACTAAATTTAGTCAATCCTATTTGCGGGTGTGATGGCTAATGTTGATTGTCAAGTTGATTGGATTGAGAAGTGCCCAGGAGGTTATTTAGTAATGAACATATCTAGGTACTTCTTGGAGAGATTTCCAGAGAAGAATAAGGGGGGAAAATACTCAGAAGGTAAGTGGCATCATCTCATAGGCTAATGACCCAGATGGAATCAAAGAAGGAAGAAGGGAGTACAGGGGGCTGTACTATAATCCTAGCTACTCAGGAGGCTGAAATGTGAACACAATTCAAAGTCAGCCTGGGAAGAAGAGTACATGATATTCTTATCTCCATTTATCCATCAATAAAAGGTCAGAAGCAGTACTATGGCTTAAGTGGCAGAGTGCAAATCTTGATTGAAAAAAACCACAAAAACCTAAATGACAGCATCCAGGCCCTCATGTCAAGCTCTTATACGAGCAAGAAGCAGGAGCAGAAGCAGTAACCATAGAAGATGACTACTAGAATCTTTTTCTCTGCTTCCTGGCTGCCATGATGTGAGTTGCTCTTTCCCTAGTTCCCACCACTGATGGATAAAACCTGAAAACATGAGCCAAGATAAATCTTTCCTCTCTTTTGTGGTTTATCTCAGGAATTTCTCCCAGTGGCAAACAGTTTAAAGACCACAGGATAAACATCCCCAGTGTCAACCTTTCCTGATGCAGTCTGACCCATTTTCTGAAATCTGTGGGCAAAATGGGATCACAAGCTCTAAAAATAAACCTGACTATAGTCAGAAGAATCTTTGGGCCCCATGTATCTATCTCTTCTCCTCTTGTCATCAGTGAAGCTGGATTATTATTATGGTCTTGGTACTTGTTACTATTCTAAGCGCTTAACATTTATTACCTCATTGGAATATCACCACAATCCTATGAAAGAGGAACCATGAATGCCTATATTTTATTCATGAAGGAAGGGAAGTATGGTAGCTAGGTAACCCATGTGCTAGAATCACTCACAGCTGAGGGAGAGGGCTCGGCATCCAAAGTTGACCCTCAAGTCTATTATCTGTGAGTGTGCATCAGAATGCCAGACTGGGCTGAGGTCCCACCAACCATATGTGGAAGGGACCCAACATCACAACTATATATGTAATAATGATAATAAGGTTAAAAGTTTGTAGTCCAGGGCTGCGAGTTTGGCCTAGTGGTAGAGTGCTTGCGTAGCATGCACAAAGACCGTGTTCGATTCCTTGGTACCACATACATAGAAAAAGCTGGAATTGGTGCTGTGGCTCAAGTGGCAGAGTGCTAGCTTTGAGGAAAAAGCCCAAGGACAGTGCAAGCCCCAGGACTGGCGCACGCGCGTGCACACACACACACACACACACACACACACACACACACACACGTTTGTAGTCCAAATCAGCAATATATCAGAATAACAAAAACTGAAAACAAAACAAAACAATAAAAAAGAAAGGCTTGCTTAATGCACAGAAATAGACCCAAATGAATGCTTCTCTTACTGAATTTACCTGAGAACTTTAGCGGAAATAAATATTCAGAAGTCTATTGGTTTGGAACATTTCATACATTTGCCCTATGTCCAGTGGCCTTATATTCAGAACAGGCTTATTTTTACTTTGAAGAAGAAATAAGATTTTTGGCACTAAGATTCCCTAGTAATAACTGGGATTTTAACCTAATTTTTTGGGGCTATCCTTTCAAATTACACAGGGCTTGGAACATACGATGTGTGAACAATGAATATATATACCTATTTCTGTAGAGCCCACCCTCTCACTTTAACTCACTTGCAGCCTAGGGAGATGATTTCACCACAAGATTTTTCACCACAGCTGCAATAAATAGTCATAGGAATATTAATACTTGCTCTCATGAACTATGTGTTTACTTGGCACTCTCCCGTCCTCCCAAGTGTAATCCTGTCCTGTTGTGACAGTTGACCTCCATTTTACAAGTCATAAAATTGAGGTGGAGAATTGGTGCAAAATTAATAAATGGTGGAGCTAGAAGAATGTACACATTTAAAAGGTCTGATAACCAAAAGTTTCCTTCAGATCATACCAACTCCAAGATATGGGCTAGGGTAAGGAAACATCCTTTCCTCAACTTGGTTGTGAACTTTTTCTCTGTATACAATCACAGGAGATAACATCCTGCTTTGCATCTGTTTCTAACCATCCCTATAATTTCTTCAACCTTGAAGCAAATCTGAGCTGAGAGAAAACTGAGAAAAAATGAAATCAGCTCTCTGGAATGGCAGTATCAATTTTTAACCACAGCGGTCACAGTATCAAGAACTCTTGGGAAATGTTGATCAGTCACAGGCTTGCTGTAGGACACAGGGCTGTGAAATGAGTTGATACTTTTAGAACATGAACCAATCTTTCCTTTTCCTTTTCTTCCTGTTTAGGCAGAGCCATCCAATGGACACTGGTCAAGATCCAGTCAGAGGACAGAAACCTCAGTGCCTAGGTGCATAGGAGATTGCTAATACAGAGAACTGCAAATAAGTAAGTAGTGGTTAACTTTAGATAATTCAAAGGGACCCAGAACCATAGGAACAAAAGAGCAACTATTTCTACAGTGGGGAAAAGTGGAAAGGAAAGATCAAAACCCCTTCCATCTAAGGAAAAGTTCTAAGTTCTCCAGCGAGGGTGTAGTTTCTACATAAAATGAATGTGCCAGAGGAGTCTGCTCAAGGTGCAGGCTATACTGGTCTCTGGAAGTTGCCTGCCTCTGTCAGTGGACATGGCTCAGAACCAACTACAGCGATGGCCTGAGGAGGCCTGAGGATTCCTTGGAGCAGTCTGCCCAGATACTCAGTAATAGTGATCTGAAACCATAAGGCAGTGCCTTTCTGTCTTTCCTTGCAGGATCATTCTAGTGCTCTCTTTTGACGAAGTGCTCTCTTTTAACAAAGTGCTCTCTTCTGCCTACCAGAAAAGGAAAATGTATACAGTGTCCAGCAGTCATATCAGAAAAGCAGTGCAAATTGGAACAGAGAGATAATAACCAGCACCTAGACACATATACCGTTTCCTGGTTATGAATGGTAGTTAGCACTATAGTATACTGATTCCTTTACGGGATGTCCCTGTCCATTCCAGTTACTTCATAAGTAATTGTGGAGCTAAACAGTTATGTGACATGTGTGTGCCCTCATTTCTTCCCTGCATTTAAGTATAATAAGTGTATGTATTAACACAACTGATGCTTTAGGAAAATGCCCTGTAAATTCTGAGACAAACTTTTATTCTGTATTGTATCACTGATGTTTAATATGATGTTCTATATGTAAGAGATACTCATGAATATTTACAGAATGAATGAATGAACAAGTAAATGACAAGGAGTCAGTAAGCCCTACTTGACTTATGCTGTGGGCATATTTGGTGCTGTACCAGGAGATCATACTTCTGCCGGCAGGAAAACCAATGTCATGTTGGCTGATGGTGTGAGTTGAAAACTTTCTTCATGGACAAGGATCTTCTTAATTATCAGAATGTTCTGATTTCCTTTGGTAAGACTGAAGAAGACTCACCTAGCAAGTGCCTCCTGGAAAGTGGCTCCCTGACAGTATTTCCTCAGTGGTTCTTCTGCCTGGTGTGAAGTGAACCACTGCTGCCCTCTGAAAAGTTTCTTCTGATCACTTTATCTAAAATGGATTCACCACCCCATTCCTTAAGTTGTTCCATTGTTATAGTAGTTCCTAAATATTGTTTCCCATTAAAAATACAAATTAACTATACATAACACTATATCATGAGACTATGCAGATACACAGGACAGAACTGAGATTCCAGAAGATAACTGGTATAGTAATCATTAAATAATTTTAGACAAAGGTGAAAAGGTACATCAATGGGGAAATGAATTTAATTTCAACAAATGCTACTTGGACAATTGAATAACCACATGCACAATAATGAACACAGCTGGTTCATAAACTTAAACCTAAAAGCTAACTGACAGCTCTTTTAGAAGAAAACATAGAAGAAAATCATTATGACTTTATGTTGAGCAAAGATTTCTCTTCTGCATTAGGGTTTGAACTCAGAGCCTCACATCTGCTGCTCAGCTTGTGTTCTACCACTGTGTCATGCCTTCAACTGCTTCTTGCCAGTTATTAGTGAAATGGAGCCTGCCTGGGTTGGCTCTGGATCTCTCCCTCTTGAATTAGGACTACAGGTATGAGCCACCAACATCCAGCTAAGACTTAAAATACAATACCAAATGTGTTAAATTTAAAAGGAAAAAAATACTGATAAATAGGACTTCAACAAATAAAAACTATGTGCCTCAAAAGATATAAAGAAAATGACCACAGGCTGAGAGAAAACATTGCAAAAATACTCACCTGTGAAAAGATGTACCCAGAATATACAGAGAACTTTTCCAACTCAAAAGAAGACAAACATCCCAATTAAAAATGGGAAAAAGATATGAGTAGACTTTTTATCAAGCTCTTAGTGTTAATCTGTACTAAAATGCTGAATGAGAAACCACTTTACACTCAGGAATGTCAAAAAGCAGATGGCAGTGAGTGCTGGTAGGATGTGGAGAGACTCTTCACCTATTGCTGCTGAGAACAGTAGACAAGTTAAGATAGTTTCTTAAAAAGGCCAATCATTGTCTGGTGCTAGTGGCTCATGCCTTTGATACTAGCTACTCAGGAGGCTGAGATTTTAGGATTGCCATTCAAAACCAGCCAATGCAAGAAAGTCTGTGAGACTCTAATCTTCAATGAATCACCCAAGAGTCAAAAGTGTAGCTGTGGCTCCAGTGGTAGAGCTCTAGCCTACCACCCATCTCAGGGACAGTACCAAGGCTCTGAGTTCAAGCCCCAGGGACTGGCAAGAAAGAGAGGCAAACCATAGAGTATCCATATAACTAGTAAATTCATTCTTAAGTATCTTCCCCCAAAACTAAAAGTAAAAAGAGAAACATGTCATCATGTAAAGACTTTTATGTGAAAAGAAACATCACTTATGAAAAAGTAGAGTCAGTTTTGACATCTAGAAGCTGATGAATGGATAGACAACATATATTATATGCACACAAAGAACCAAATGAGCAATCAAGGGGAATAAAAGAAGTATGGATGCATTCTACAACACAGATGAGCTTCCAGAAACATTACTATAAATGAAACATAAGCCAGATACAAAGATCACATGTCTGTTTGACTTCACTTATATGAAACATGGAGAAAAATCAGCTCTATGGAGTAATGAAGCAGATTAGTGGTTATCTAAAGCTGAGGATGGGAAAAGATTATCTGAAAATGAACTTAATGGATGTTTTTGGATTGATGGAAAGTGTTTTAAGACTGGATTGTGGCAATTGCATAGAGACAGCAAAAACCATTTAATTGTGTGCTCTAAAATGTGGAATAAAGTGGATAGATTTTATGAAATACAAACTCCAGACCTCTTCCTCCCATTAAAAGGTCACCACTAACCGTTGGAGCTGTGCTATCCAAAGTGTTTTAGAGCTTGTATACGCAAATTACCTTGTTAAGCCATAGAATTCAATTAATGATAGTACTATTGTAAGAGCTCAGAGTAATACTAGTGCATATAGGGGCACATTGGTGAGCAAGTATCATCATAGCCCTCTCTTCTTTGGGACTTGAAACTTGCTGTGAGAAATAGACCTTAATTAGCTATAAACATATTGGCCACTTTTGCATATTAATAAATGCCAACCTTAAAAAAAATTGTGCATCTTTCTTTGCTGTTTGTATACTTCCCTGGGAGAAGGAATCTAAGATAATAGTGGTAATCTCTAAGATCTCAGTCCAAATTCAGGTTCCCAAATGTACAATCTCACAGTCTAATTTGCACACCCTCTCTCTGTATGGAGATGCCGAAAGGGAGACTCTAATGCTAATTGTTTGGGCAAATACCAAGAAGGATACTGGTAGTGAGATAGATAAGAATTGATGGGAGGTGGGGCTGGAGGGAGGGAAAGTAGGAGAAAAATGAAGGAGGAGGTAAAAATGTTCAACAGGAAATGTACTCACAACCTTACAATCTTACATATGTAACTGAAACCCCTCTGTACATAACCCTGAAAATAAAATAGAATTTTAAAAAAGAGCCAAGGCAAATTAAAACAAAGCAAATTGAAACAATCAGAAACTACCGTGGAGAGCTGGAGCTCACTCTATGGGGGACTATGAGATGGCCACAGAATACGCATCAGGAAATTTTCCTAACTGCGGAGCAAAAAAACATGGAGAAGTTTTTCCTGGCTCCATACCTGCTATTGGATGAATACTTTTGAACTCTTCACTTTGGAACATAGATTTTTAAAGAGTGAGCCTTAGCCCAGAAGTGGGTGAGTGAGGGACAGAGAATTGCGGGTGTTTTAAATAAGTAACCATCCATGGGCTTCACACCAAAGACCCATCCTCTGAGACATTCAGGGAAGATACTGGAAAAGAAAAATGACAGCTAGTTTGCCCTGAATGAACTAGTTTGCCCCGAATGAACAAGGGATAGCCCTTTTTTAATTGCTCAATGAAGCGAATGTTGGCAGAATGAGGTATTCTAGTATAGAAAGTTTCTGGTGAACCACAGAAAAACAACTTTGCTTCCAAGAGATCAAGTCAGTAGCTGGTAGCATGGGAAAAAAAGCAAATTGAATTAAATGGAAATGACATTTCATTTACCCTACCATCCTCTGTGATGGCCACTGACCAGCACTCTTATACAAGATTCAGTGACCACTGAATGACCCAGACCCTTGCACTTAGACTAATGCTCTATTTGTTCCATCCAGCCTCAAGCCTTCTTAGGAGGATGTTTGTGGACATGTGCTGTATGGGGAAGGAGAGGCAAAGTAAGTACTTTGGGAACACGCTGGGAGTCCAGGGCTAAGCCCACTGATATGTAGTGACTGAAGAGAGCTGAAAGATTGAAGTCAGCCAAGCTGTCTTCTCATTTCAATGTGGCAGCCTTCCCAGCTAAGGTCTTTTATGGCCAATCAAATATTCTATTACATTATTTTCCAATTTTAGGCATTTCCCCTGCTGGACTCTCAAATGGTGTATTTTTCCAAAGTTCAGTAATATTGTCCTGCTCACCATCTGCCATGATCACCTGACATATTGGACACTTGATGATGAGACCAACAAACCGTGGCCCAACAACATTATTCTGTGGCTGGCTGACAGTACCTGAGTGATGCCGAAAACACAGAGGTCTCAACTCTGAAGAACCAAATCTCCTGAATCCATGAAGATGCTCTCTCCAAGACTACTAGTATTTATTCAGTATTTGCTGGGCGAATATAGATTAGAGTCACCTAAGAACGTTTACTCTCTTCCATTTTCTGAAGAGAAAAATGACAATGTGGACTTTTCCAGTATGGCTATACAGTATCTGTAAAATATTGAAGTCACCTACATGAAGCATTTTATTACCAATATGATTTGATTAGGTGTGTTGTCAATGGTTCGGCCTGAATCCTAAGCAGGTGCTTTGTTTTTTTTCCTCTCCTTGCTTCACCAGCTCTTCTGCAAATCTTTATCTAAATCTTAGGTAGCAAACTTTAAGAATATTTCATGTTCTTTAAAAGGAGCAACAGTGAGGAAGGGACACAGCTAGAACTAGAGTTCTGCAGCCCTTTTAGGGAGCCAGCTGGAATAGTGAAAAAAATTAAGCCAAATATCCTGCTTTCATTAGCCAGTGTGATGCAAAGTGATTAGCACTTAACACAACTATAACAACCTTTGAACTCACAAACGTCCCCAGCCCAAATCCCTGTAAACTTGCTCAGCTCCGACAATTCTAGACACTGATGTCACTAACCAGAGACACTACTCATATCCATTTCTACAACCCCTTGTTGGATCCTACAGGGATGAAACTAGGGGTGCAGTTATAGAGGGGAGAGGGGCAAACAAAGGAATGAAGATGGAGCCTATTTCTCTTGGGGACTTTAACTCCAGGTTTTCTTCTCTCTCTCTCTCTCTCTCTCTCTCTCTCGCTCTCTCTCTCTCTCTCTCTCTCTCTCTCTCTCTCTCTCTCTCTCTCTCTCTCTCTCTCTCTCTTTCTCTCTCTCTCTTTCTCTCTCCCTCTCCCCTTTCTCTTTCTCCTTTCCTACTTCCTTCCTTTTTTTCTTTTCTTTTCTTTTACTGGAAGTCTGAAACAACAGGGAGTAAGTATCTCTGCCTCACAAATTCAGTCAATTGTTGCAGTACACTCTGAGGGTGTGTGTGATTGTGGGAGAGGAAGAAAACCAGGAAGGGGGGAAGAAAGGACAGAGAGAGAGAGAGAGAGAGAGAGAGAGAGAGAGAGAGAGAGAGAGAGAGAGAGAGAGAGAGAGAGCCATCTTCAAAGAGAATGAAGGGAAAGATCATCGTATTTGTTATCAGAAGAGAACTATATCCCCATGGGAAAACTCTACAGGTCACCAGTTTGTAGGCGGGGCTTACATAGGGTCACAAGGAATTTACTGGGATAACCCAGGGAATGATTAGACAGCTCATGAAGAGTTAATTTTACTACTGGTGGACAACTCTCTGTGTTTATCCCCCCCCAATCTTTCTAGATCAAATAGCTACACTCTCTCCTATCGTTTAAAAAATATCATGTTTTATTTCTCTCTTCATTTCCTATTTGCTAATATTCTCTTTTAAAATGTGATAAAAGAAATGTAAACTATTAGTTACAATGCCTCATTCTAAGTGTTCCAACTCATAAATTTTGTAATTAGCTGGACAAAGACATGGGTAAATGTATTGCTATTCAATATACCTACCACTGTTCACAGTTTATCAGGGCTTTGCATATGGATACACATCTTCATTCCTTAGAATTTTAAGATATAAAGAACTCTACAGATATCTCTGCACCTAGCAGCTACAATTTATTTTCATATTCGTCATGATTTAATGAAACAGTACATGCATAGCCAAGCTTATTTGCTTTTCTTGGGCATGTATTTCCAAAGGTCACAGATTTCATGCTGAAGTGCGACACGATATAAGCATTTCCAGGAGCACTTGAGGGAAATAACATTAATTGCCGGAGACTCTAATTGGCTTTATGACAGTAGTCAGGGCCAGTGGCTGGGAAAAGACACCCCAGGACAGCTGTCAAATACACAACCTGGCAGAAAGGCATCAAGTGCCAAGAGCCCTTAGCACACAGAACTGACATTTGAGAGGTCCACACAGACCCAGCGGTGAGAAAAAAATCTCCCTCCACTGAATGATTTTTCAAATCTGCTTAATTTGAAATAGTTTCTGTGAAGCATGCAAAACATGTAAGTTCTAGCCCTATCTAGCAATAAGCAGCACTTGGAGGAGCAAAACCCCCAGACTATTTGTTCCTAGATGAGCGTTTAAGAATGTACACACTGGTTAGGTTAGAATTATATTATCTATTGAGACTTTCTTGGACATTTATTTTTGTAATTAGAGATGATTTGGGGAAGAACAAATGGAAATCAACAACTCCCATCTGCCAAAAATAACACGCTGTAGCCATTATCCAAGAATGGTCCAATGATTTCCCTGTTTATTTCCCACCTTAACAGACATCAATAATTGGGCTTCACTGTCTTTTTTTTTTTTACCTTTTGTTTACCAGAGATGAAAAAACACTGGCCCGAATTGACTGCAAATATTGGTAGCAAGTCATCATGGTTCAGGACGTGGGTAACTAAAGGTAAATCAAGTAGAGGACTGGGAAATCAGGATCCATCCTGGAATCCTACTGTTCACCATTGATCATGAAATTGAACCATCAAAATGACTTGCAGAAAAATTCAAATGCATATGCAGATGTGAGTGGAAAAATACAAAGCACTATGGAAAAGTACTGCGATATTACCATTTCTATAGTCCTTTTTCCCAGAAACTCTGAATCTGAGACCTTATATAGTACTATCCACCATAATTTTAAAACTACACCTCTAATTCTCTTTCTAATACTCCCTGTCTCCCACCACGGGTTAAACATACATCAATGGGTTAGATTGATCCTGCTGAGGTATTTTATTTGAACTTGAAATGTTTTGCTTTATTTTTAAAATTGCCTTGTTTAATATTTTAAGCAGGAAATGTTCATACAGATACTATCACTTGATATTTTCACATCAAAATCCAAATGTTCTTGCTGTAGATGGTGGGAGGAATTAGAGAATGATGGAAGAAGTGACACCAATCAAGATGCCTTGTACCCACAAAGTGAAGGGTTGAGTTGAAATCTCCTTGTACAACTTCTTTGAGATCATTTTTTTGAACTCCAGACATTCTACTTCTCATACTTCATACTTCAAACGAGATCAGGCAATATTGGCTTGATTCCTTGCAGCTGCAATTGCTGCAGCTGAGAGCAGCTGCCCCAAAGGAATGTTCTTCCCACCTCTCTCACAGTGCCCACCTGGCTGTTTCCTCACATGGGTCTGACTAAACCTCATAGGCGTTTGAATACCAATTCCTGCTCTTTCCATTTTAATCTCAGAAAGGAATCAATCTGAATTATCCCAAATGCTGAAAAAACGAAGAATTATAAAGAGAGTCAGAACCAATATACTGAACATGAAATAAACAAAAACAGAGGTACCTATCAGTTGCAAAGAGGATGAAAAGTATAAGGGAATTGCTTAAGCAGTATCAAACCGTGGCTGTAGCCCTTATTATATTAGGAGAGTTACTTAGGCACTCTGGACATGTTTTTCTGATCTGGAAAAGATAAGAATTGTTTTGGCTCCATTTAAATAAGTATATATATATATTTTTTTTTTTTAAAGAAACCACTATGCAATAGAAACTTCACTGGGGGCACAGTGGTCCAAATCTGAATCCATGTGGTTTACATGAAGTAAATCCATTTTAAGCACTTATAACAGTGTCTGGTACATCATAAAACACTCGATAAATGGGAACTATCGACAACATATTGTCTACTCAAAGGAAACCACATGGTAAAGGAATGATAAATCTACTGAAACTTTCTGGTAAATACTATCAGAGATACAGTGATTAGAATGTTTCTAAGCCTGTCCAGGATCAGCATAAAAAGTATAACAATTATCAATGCCTGCAGACACTTGAGTTATGGTCATAGACATACAGCTGGAATTTTTTGCCATCTTGACTTACAAGTTCTTAATTTCTTATTTACTCTGAGACTTTCTTATTTACTTGGAGACTTTATTCAGAGACAATATCCTCATGTGCAAGAGATTTTTCCTTTTAGCAAGTTGCTCAGAAAGGGAAACGTATGTTGTGCTATTGCATATGTGCTGAGATTATGTTAAATGTGCTTGTGATTGGGGTGATATAAAGATATCAGCTTCAAAAAATATCTATTAAGACTACCTTCTCAGAACTACAAACTTCACTTAAGGGAAATGAAATATTTTCATATTTTCCTGCTCAATAGAACATTTAAAAGCAAACAAACTGCCAGCAAATTATATCACACAACTCCAGAGACAGCCTCCGACAGGCCCATTCTTTGACACAGTGTCTGTGTCCATACTATTATTCTGCCTTGATTTCCCCATACATCTTTTGTTCTCACATAAGACTAGGTCAAGACTCCATAAAAGACTAAAGACTCCATAAGATTCTTCCTTTACTGACGAGCTCAAAGCTTCACTCTCTGCAGACTCCCTTCTTAAGGGTGAACACAAAATAAGACCTTTGCCAGTTATATTAAATGTAAACTTACCAGGCTCTCCTGAAGCCTGCACTTGCTTCCCCAGCCTGGCATTGTCCATCAGAATCACATGTGGCAGCTGAGTTCACAAGGGATATTGGATTCACAGGGACAGAGAAGGTCAGCTCAAAGGCAAATGACCTCCCAGCTTAAAGGGAAACAGACAAGGCAACATATTGTTAGTAAGCAGAAAGTCTGACAACAGTGCGACAATTCTGTCTTCTGCATCAACAAAGCCTTCCCTTGCCCTAGATGCTGCATGTTGGGAAGTGAGTTTCAACTGGCTTCCCATTTATCCATTCCATTCTAGTTTCGGGTAAAACAAAACCTGTGTTGTAGCAAGGTTATTAGGCTTTCTGAACAAATGTGACCACATAAAATACAGTGTGTAAGCTCCTCAGTTCCCCAGATGGCACTCTGGACTTTCCTTCAGAACCTTTCTCACTGTTCTTAAGAATTTGTTTGGCTACTGCTTAAGGCCAGTCTCCTGCATCAGACCTGAAACACCTTGAGGACACATACTGAGTCCTTTTGTCACAACTCCGTTGCATATTCCAGCTTAGAGGGTGGCAAACAAAACTTCTCCTTAGACAGGCCAGGTATTAAGAATGGTTGGTTTTGCAAAACATCCAGTTTCCTGGATCCTGGTATGGCAGCGTGAAAGCAGCCATGGCAATCTATAAGCAAATGTGTGCAGCTGTGTTCTTATGAAACTTTATAAAACAAATGGGGGGGGGCAGGAGTTTGGCATAGTAGTAGAGTGCTTGCCTAGCATACATAAAGACCCAGATTCAATACCTCGGTTACTTGCATAGGAAAAGAAAAGCCGGAAGCAGTGCTCAGGCTCAAGTGGTAGAACTCTAGCTTTAGCCCAAGGACAGTGCTCAGGCCATGCATGAGTTCAAGGCCCATGACAGGCAAAACAAAAAACAAAAAACAAATAGGGTTTGACCTGTCTAGCAATAAGTAATTTTTAAAAATCCACATATATTCATCTAACTTGAGTCTTACAAGGATTGAAGACAAAACTGTAATGTGGTGATTAGCAAGCAAGGTGGTGTACAGCAGGCACTGAGAGCCATGCATTGTCTCTGGGAGCTGGTTATGCAATGAAGTTACTTTGACACAATTCATCAAGAGAGGTGCTCAACTGTGGGTATTTTTGAACAAGTTAAAAATATATATATATGTATATATATATATAATAAAGTAGAGATAGAGAGAAAGCAGGGCATTGCTGCCCATCAGAACTGAGCTTTCTTATGATAGAAAAGTGTCTCAACTGGCTTTGTGTATAGACTCAATCAATTATGCCACCCACTGGCAGGCTTGACTGAAAATGTAGCTGACTCCCTGTTAGTTCTGTAGAAAAACCTAGTGTCTTGATGATGAAATGACCTTTGAAACTAGAAAGACCAAAAGTCTTTAACTGGTCTGAGCTTTCATTTGTTCAATGCTATTATAATCATTTCTATCCTTTAGCTTCGTGAGAATTAAATTAGATAACGTATATAAATTGCATAGAACAATACCACACATTAACACCCATGATTAATATCCAAGGACTGTCAGTTAATATTACCTCAAAAATGTGAGGATTAAAAATATGAGGGATTATTTATCTCTACACCCAGCACACAAAAGTTATAAGCTTTTGTTTGCTAAATATAGACTTTAAGAATTTGTTAAGCCCAATATTATGTTTTGGGTGTCAAACAGACCTTAGTAGCGAATCTAGGAGCATGAGCTTTGTTGCAATTGGAAGAGTGAGGGGCTGCATGGATCTGGGAAACCTCTGGTTCCTACACAGTATTGATGATGAGTATATTCTGAGAGAGTCCTGGAGCACACTCCCACCTTTACCACAGACTTCTATGAAAAATTTATAGACATCAAGGTGCTGAGACATCAGGATTCTGGAATGCTAAAAGAGGGTTCTTAGGCCATACCAGTTGCAGAGGGGTCCTACTACTCTCTCAAAGTACACCATGATGGGCTTTCTGGACAATGGCTTCTTTGGCAGGGATCAGGGTGTGTTGACAACTATAGTCCATTCTAGTTAGTAATAAACAGAGCTATGGAAGCCACTCCCAGGATTTCTCCCAATGTCAAGGGAGACTAGAGTTTATTCGAGCTATGACCACTCAGAAGCAGCGAGCATTTCAGCCACAGGCCATATAAGACCAGAAAAATAATTTGGTACATGACAGGAAAGACACATAAGCTTTTTGTTGGCTGCCTGTGGCCATCTGCCTGTACTGATAATTTTGTGTGGACTGTGAAGGATCTCTACATTACCCTTGGCATAAAGAATTTCCTTACATCTAAAGCTCCACTGCCAATTCTGCCTTTTGTGAGTTCACACAGGTCCCTAACTTGCATTTTTATAATGCCTCAGTGATGAAGAGATGAATGGTCCTTTGCCCATAGTGAGGCAGATACTCAAATGATACTTTCCTTTACAAAGGAGGAAAAGAATTCTAAAAGGCTACACTTGTCCACCTTAAGACTACTATGGTTCCAGCAAGGAAAACTGGACAGATTGACCTTTCTTGTACACAAGAACCCATTTTTTTCCACTACTGAAGCACAATTCCTATTTTATTCTAAGGAATTCTACCCAAACCCAAATGTTTACAAAATTGCAAGAATGAAGCAGTCTTTTAATTCCCCCCTCCCACCCCACATCTTTTTGTTATCTGGAACATCAAAGCCAGAAAACACAACGGTCCAGATGTCTGTCTGGTAAGAGTGCTCTGGGTCACTTAATTTATGGAATTATCAGGCCCCAGGACCAGCATAAAAAGAGAAATAAAGAAAGGCAGAATGGAAAAAAGAAAGAAAGGAAGAAGGAGGGAGGGAAAGAGAAAGTGACAAGTGACCTCTGTATGAACATGTGAAGCACTTGCTTTCCTGCCAATTCACTTTTCAAGTTGGTTTAAATGTCTTACTGGCTGTACTCAGAAGAAGCAGGCTTTCTCTATTCCACTAAGTTATTGGCTTAATTTTTCATCATTGTTGCCTTTGGAGCTTTATTAAAAGTCCCAGGGTTCATTTTTACCATCTTCCCTGGCTCTGCACCTGGTCACAATCTAGAGTTCTCTCCCAATGCCTAACTTGTCTATATGAATTATAGTAAATTTCTCAAGTAAGGTTTTCAGGATGGAGCTTCTTTAGTTCATATACTGCTAAACAGAAGGTTTTTTTTATTTTGCATTGCCTCTTACTGAATACCTTTCTCTAAAATATGTTCCTTTTTTCCTCCCTCTTTTGCTCAGAGAGAATGCCTAAGTATTAGCCCACAAATATATAAACACGTATAGATAGAAATTACTAGGCACATGCAAGGCTGTGTTGTTTCAGACACATGTAATTATGACTGATTTGACTCTATGTTTGGATCTGTCTGATGTTGCCAGTCGGCAAAGTAAATGAGGGACAGGGTACCCTTTAGTGGTTGTTGTTGTTTACCAGTTCTGGAATTTGAACTCAGGGCCTCACATATGCTTGCTTCAATAACACAGTATTCCTTAAGCTGTGCCACTTGTTAGTTTGAAAGTTTACTCTGTGACAAGCATTCAATTACATGCTTACATAATAGAGACTCATATGAATCTCACAAAAATCCCCAGTGCATTGAAAATCCATGATTCAGATAAGGAATGGGAGTAATAGAACAGATTTAAAGGAAAACCTCTTCAAGGTCACACAGCCAGTAAATGGTAATGCGCGGAGTTCAAACTAAAGAATTTGGTACATGTCCTCTAACCAGTGTATTTTATGTCATGCATATATGCCTATAGTAAGCATTCTGTAGAGGAGAGATCAATAAATGTCACAGACACACACACACACAACGAAGATTCCATCATCATATAAGATTAGATGATGATTCATCAATTATGGATGGGTTAACCAGGCTCACTGACTAAAGGGTTTCTCAGATTGTATAATATATACTGTAAATCTCCTCACATGAGATTTGGTGGCAGCACCTCCTAATACCAAATTGTTTCTTCATGTGTCTTAAAGGACTTATGTTCCACAGAACACGCTTGGGGAAAGGCTGGTGTAACTTTTGAGGGCTTGTAAAACAATCTCTTTGAGGTCTGGGAGACAAATATTAAAATATATGCTAACTCTATACATGACCTCCATTTTATGCACTAACACATATTAAGTGGGTAACTGAAAGTTTAAAAAAAAAAGTTGCAAGCCTGCAATTCTCTCTGAAAAATGCCCATGTAAAGGACATTTCTTTTTTAAAGGAGAAGTAGGAAAATTTCTACCTCTGCCTTCCCCAGGATGATTCTTTGAGGCTGACATTTAGAGAACAAAGATGCCCAGGGAGGAGCTGAGCCTCCTCACACCTTGTTGCCATGAGATGCTATAGATCATGCCAGGGCAAGACAGAGAGAGCGCTAAGAACCAGCTGTCAGCTAGTGATTAATGACAGCACAATGACCTACTCACCTCTCCCAGGCACTTCTCCACCTGGGCATCTGGAATTATCTCTAGGACATATGGAGGGAGAAAGGAAAGGGACTGGTTTCAAGCCACTCAGACTCTATGGTCACCTTAATAGAGACTTCCAAGTAATCAAATCCTTACTTATTGAATTCCCTGTTTTCTGTTACTAATATCAAGTTAACTTCACTTCAAACTCCTTCTCAGCTCACATGTTCCTCTGAATCTGAGAGGGGAATCACAGCTCAGTTGTCACTTGCTTAACATGGAGACTGAAGTGAACCAAAGAAAATATATCCAGTCAGCTTCCTCTGGGCATTACTAAAGGAAGAGGCTATGGTGAACAAAAACAATTGATCCAGTTGTTAGAAACACCATAAAGCCTGTAACTATTGTGTGAGACCCTCTACAACATCAGTATTGGTACCATCATTCAACTTCATCTTATATCATGTGCCTACCTGTAAATTCATGGTGTATCCATAATAATGCTTGGTAGAGTCGGCCTAGATTTCCAGATCTCAAAATTCACAGCATATGGATGGTGAGAACATAGTTCTGTGCATTTTTGGTCATGTGATGTCATCTCTCTGAATTTAACACTTTGCTACTGTTATCCTCCTTTCTCTCACTCATCATCCTATCAGTATAGATGCCTCTTGCCTTGGGGTTAATCTCATTTCACTTTGCTGTTCTCTCTAGACTTAAAAACACTTTGCCAACCTTCCTCTCGTATATAACAACCTAAAAAAATAAAGGTGCAAAGGGAGTCTAACTCTCAAACACCTCCCATGAGCAAGCAAAACTAATTGAAACATGGTTTCACCATGCACTGTCTCTCCCCATAGGAACACACATTAGTACCCCTGGTTGGAATTAGTGAGTCTTCCCTTGAAATGCCTTATAAGCGAGCAGTTGCATCTGTGATATACTTGTGCCTGTCTGCCATTGAGTCACTCAGAGAGACTGAGTGAGACTTGAGAAGTACTAGGAACTTGTAGTTTCTTCACTCTATTGAACCTGCTAGGGACATTATTTCACAGGTAAAATAAAAACTGATTCCTTTGTAAAAACAAACATCCTTTATAGAAGGATGACAAAGTAGCACAGAAAGAAAGTAAAAAGGACATTAGAATGGACATTTTTATTTATCTAAGTCTTGTATCATTTGAGCTCTCTAGGAAGATTTTGTTGAGCCTTAGAAGTATTTAAAAGGGTCCCTGGAAAGTAATGTTTGAGAGAGAAATAGGAAAACGGGAGAAGTGGGCAGCAGAGTCTTCAGGTACTTATATGCTTGTGCTCCAGAGACCATACTTCCCTTTCAAGGAGTCTTGCATTGAATAGGAAGGACCACTCTGTATTGGACTCTGATATCTTGGAAAGAGGGGAATATTGGCTCAAATATTAGCATCCTGGAAGAAGGCAATCGCTAGTAGTAGTTAACTACACATCTTGCAACTTCCATCAAAGGACTTCTAGAGGTCCCATAGGGTAGGTATCTTTCGTTGCTGCTCCACAGTTCAGCAGAGATGTGATCTGAGTAAATACACAGAAGAATGGGAACTCTCATTGATGCAAACTGCTATAAATATGAGAAAACACATACAACAGACCTGAAGCACATTAAATACAGCCACAAAAGGCATTAGTGGTTTCTTGGACTTAGGTTTGGAATTGTTTTTTAACTGAGCTCATTGGTAAGTGGATGGAATTTCCAGATATAGTCTGTGGATTCAGACAATACATTAATTCATTTATAATCAATAATTTTTAGAGTAAATTAACTGAAACAATAACTGTCACCTTGAAAAACCAAGATCAGGAAATGGGATACATGACAGGTAAGTTATATGGATGAAGAAAAGAGGGTTTAGTCAGAAATTGACAAGCACAGTCATAATGAGAATATTTTATGACATCTCTTTTGGTCTCTAGTAAGCCAACCCAACAAAATAATAAAAAATGTATAAAAGATTTTAACATATGTTGTGTATCCTGATTCTGTCTTAGAGACAGAAGCCTTCAAAAGCAAAGACTACAATAACAAAAGGTGTAGAAGTCTGCAAAATTTTCACATTTCTTCTCTCCCTATGTATTATACAAACACACCTATCCATGCCATGCCGCCATGTACCTTGAAGCCCCATATCAGATAGCTCCCACACACCTGCACTAACACCAGTGCTAACTGTTCTTGGATAGTTATGACTATGCCTATATTAATACTGTTGAGTGTAGACTTATGTCACTTGGTATTCATAAAGTGGACACTTGCATGTCTGATTGACCCATGAAAGTCTACACAAACCTGGGAATCTCTGGTATATACCTGTAATCCTAGCTATGCAGGAAGCTAAAACCTGAGATTCACAGTTCAAAGCCAGCCCAGGCAGAAAAAAGTCTCCATGAGACTCTTATCTCTAATTGCCCACTCAAAAGTTGAGCTATGGCACAAAGAGCGCTAGCCTTGAACACAAAGAGGCTCAGGGACAGCACCCAGGCCCTGAGTTCAAGTTCTACAACCAACAAAAAATAAAACAAATAGTCTATACCATGTGTCTATGTGTGATTTTCCTGAAGCTGATATTCTGATAGTCTAACTCCTGTGTACTTGCCACACACTAAAAGAAAACCTTCCAGCATCTACCTCCCACTGGCCTAATTTTCTACTAACACAGTTTATAACCACCTCTCTCTCTCTCTCTCTCTCTCTCTCTCTCTCTCTCTCTCTCTCTCTCTCTCTCTCTCTCTCTCTCACTCTTTATTGCTTTTGAGGAAGAAATTAAAGAAGAATATTAGAAATTCTAGTACTTTAAAAATATCTCTTACAAATATTGCTGTTTCATTTTAATAATTTATTTTAGTTTTAATTTTATTTTTTGTTTGGTCATGGTGTTTGAACTCAGGGCTTGGGCACTGTTCCTGAGCTTTTTTATTTTTTATTTCTCAAGGCTAGTGCTCTACCACTTTGAGCCACAGCACCACTTCGAAGTTTCATTTTAAAAAATTTAAAAGTTTACGGCAAAAAGAGACTTTCCATCCAAGAAAAGCTCAGGGCCAGATGGATTCATAGCTGAATTCTATAAGGTCCTTAAAGCAGAGCACACACCAATACTCCCCAAGCTCTTCAACAAAATTGAAAACGAAGGCTCTTTGCCAAACTCATTCCACGAAGCCTCTATAACCCTCATCCCAAAACCAGACAGAGATTCATCAAAGAAAGAGAACTATACACCCATTTCTTTGATGAATATTGATGCAAAACTACTCAACAAAATACTGGCCAACCGTCTTCAGCAACTCATCAAAAAATTATACACTATGACTAAACAGGATTCATCATAGGGAAGCAAAGCTAGTTCAACATAGGCAAATCAACTAATATAATTCAACACATCAACAGGAACAAGGACAAGAATCACATGATTATCTCAAGAGATGCAGAAAAGGCATTTGACAAGATCCAACACCACTTTATGCTAAAAGCTCTGGAGAAACTAGGAATCCATGGAACATTCTTCAGTATAATAAAGGCTGTGTAGGACAAATCCACAGCTAGCATTATTCTTTGTGGTGAAAAGCTAAAGCCATTCCCTTTAAAATAAGGAATGAGACAAGGATGCCCACACTCTCCATTCCTCTTTAACATAGTATTAGAATTCGTAGCCAGAGTAATAAGGCAAGAAACAAGCATAAAGGGGATCTAAGTGGGGAAAGAGGAAGTGAAATTCTTCTTCTTTGCAGATGACATGATTCTGTATTTAAAGAACCCTATAAACTCCACTCCCAACCTCCTTGAGCTGATTCAAAACTTTGGAAGGGTAGCAGGGTATAAAATTTAACCCTCAAAAATCAACTGCCTTCCTCTACGCCAACAATGAGAGGAATGAGGCAACAATCAGGAAAGCAACTCCTTTTGCAATAGCTTCAAAGAAAATAAAGTACCTAGGAAATAGCTTAACTAAGAATGTAAAGGACCTTTTTGATGAAAACTTTAAAACCGTGAAAAAGGAAATTAAAGCAGAACTGAGGAAATGGAAAACCTCCCAGGCTCCTGGATTGCAAGAATCAATATTGTGAAAATGACAATCTTGCCAAGGGCTATCTACAAATTCAACGTAATACCCATCAATATCCCAGTGTCATTCTTTAAAGAAATGGAAGAGGCAATCCAAAATTTCATATGGAATAATAAAAGACCCTGTATAGCAAAAACACTTCTTAGCAGAAAGAACAGTGCAGGAGGAATTTCAATACCAAACTTTAGACTCTATTACAGAGCTATAATAATCAAATCAGCTTGGTATTGGCACAGGAACAGGCCTGAAGACCAGTGGAATTGAACTGAGGACCCAGATATTAACCCACAGACCTATGGCCACCTAATCTTTGATAAGGAAGCCAAAAAAAAAAAAGATAGAATGGAAGAAAGACGGCCTCTTCAACAAGTGATGCTGGAAGAACTGGATAAGCACCTGCAGAAAACTAAAGTTGGATCCTTCTTTGTCACCCTGCACCAGGATTAACTTCAAGTGGATCAAAGAACTGGAGGTAAAAGCTGACACACTGAAAACTTTACAAGAAAGAATAGGAGAAACACTAGGTCTCCTTGGCACAGGTTGAAACTTTCTTAATAAGGAACAAGAAACACAACACACCAGAGAAAGTCTGGATAAGTGGCACTGCATTAAACTGCAGAGCTTCTATATCGCAAAGGGCATAGCTAGCAAATTAACTAGAAAGGATACAGAGTGGGAGAATATCTTCACTAACCATACAACAGACAAAGGCCTTATATCTAAAATATATCAACAGCTCAAAAAATTGAATCACTCCCAAACTAATCTCCAGAGAAACAACCATCCCATTAAAAGATGGGCCAAAGACTAAAAGAGAGTCTTCCCTGAAGAAGAAACAAAAATGGCCTATAGACACATGAAGAAATGCTCGACATCTCTGGCCATAAAAGAAATGCAAATCAAAATGACTCTAAGATTCCACCTCACTTCAGTTAGAATGGCCAGGATCAAGAAATCAAATAACAACAGATGCTGGAGGGGATGTGGCCAGGAGGGATCACTACTACACTGTTGGTGGGAGTGCAAACTGGTTCAACCATTCTTGGATTATTTATTAAAATTGAGAACATTCTGGGTCACAAATCATGAAAATTTACAAGAAATATAAGTGCACAATGAATTTGTATTTCACAGATCACATGTTTTTAACAATTAAAATAGACATCAATGAGAAATAGTTAACTAAAATCTCTCTCTCTAATACTTCAAGACTTTCAGTCTGGGTTTCAAATGGAAACAGATAATTCACTCAAAATAATCAAAGGAGGCATCAATGAAGGGCTATGAAGAAGGCATGGTCAGCTGTAAGTATACCTCAAAGGGTGGTTACTATCTCAAGGCTTGAAGAAGCAAAATTCACAAAAGGCTCTCAGCGCTTTGAAGAACGAGATCACATGAGAAGGCCTAGAGTTGATGGTACAGTCATGCTAGCACCTGCAGACAGCAACAATGCCAAATTCCTAGTGCTGTTCAGTCTACTTTTACCACTGAGGTACAAAAGACCATGGAAAACCATACTTTTTAGCAGTTTGAGAAAGGATGTCTCTTTATTATCTTTCAAAAGCCTTCACAGGCAATATGAAGGTGACCTGAAGCATTCTCTTTTTTTCAATTTTTTTTTCCATCTCGTGAGACAGATAAGGACCACTCAAGAGAACAGTGCCCACATCAGTATGGCCACTATAATTGTCTTGGCCAATTGCTTTTGGGGAAGGGAGTTGGACTCTGGCTCTAGCAGAAATACGTGGCTTTGGATTATTCCTTGATGAGATTGGACAATTCAAAATATGAGGTCAATAATTTCCATTTTATCTTGGAAAAATTTCTTTCTATAGCAATAGGTCATGGAGGCTATTCACTCGTCTCTAGCCCCATTTTTAAATTTTTGGATACTTTTAGGTTTGGTTGAACTGTGACTCTTGGGGCAATAGTTCCTTGTATAGGCCATAGATTCCTATATTCATCTTCCACCAGAAACACAGAACTTGCTTTCAAAGCATAGTAAACTTTTTTAAGAAGTCATCTCCAACATTCTTATAATACTACTTCCATTTTATGTAGTAGTCTGTTAACACCCCACAACTATATAGGCAGCCCCCATAATACCTCAAGTGTGTCAGCTTGGAACTCCCAGTGATAATTCATTTTGCATTAGTGCTTAGCAGCAGAAAATCTTAACTCCTGGCACAAAGAAGTAAATTATTCTTGGTGTACTATACGTAGATGCTTTGAGTTTAATTACTTTGTAATTTTCAGGTCATGTTATTACCATGAAGTTGCATGATTTTGCAAATTTATTTACAGCCTATAAAAAGGAAATGACTTTGGAAATGAACATTGCTAAATTAGTCTCTTGTAAATAGCTCTTTTGTTGTTTTAAAAAATTTTAAAAAGCTCTCCTGCTAGAAAATACAGGCTGCTCAAAGGGTTGTTCTCTTAAAAGTCAAGAATTGATATCTTGAATTAAAGATGTAAGGGTTTCTCCAAGAGCACTAAGGGAGCTTTTGGATGGTCAGGGAGACAGGCAGCATAAAATAAACACAAGGATATAGGAATGGTCACATCAGAGCAAGGAGTTCTAGCAAAGTCTGAAAAAGTGGTAATATTTAGGATTCAAGGGCCAGAAACATATTTAGAATTATCAGGGTTTGTTCAACAGAAATTCACAAACATCTGAGGAGATCTGAATATCCTACTTGATTATTTTATCCTTTCCACAGAATAGTCATATAAGAGAATAAAATGAGTCACTATTGTTACCAAGGAGAAGTGAAGACTGTGTTATTCCTTCCTCTCCTCTCCTGCTTCTTTCCTCTCAAGGATCAGTAGCTGACATTTAAGGATTTGGGGATAGGACTTTCAGAAGATTACAGGTCATGTCTAGATGGACATGTTCTCTCCTCTTCTTTGCTCTCCTAAGAGATGATATGAGCCTAGGGCTGTTCCTCAGGCAGAGAGCCTGCCCTCTCTCTGTTGCATCTTAGATTTTTCTTTCCTTCCCATAATACAGCTTGGGAAGGGGACTCAGGCCAGATATTTTCTACCTTCATTTCCCATTACTGATGGAGCTGTACATCCATTATCTCATGATTATTGGACCAGAAACTGTGGAACACTGTAGGAATTGAGGGGACCATCCTCACCACTTGATTTCCCTAAGGCTGATTTGGCTCAAATGGCTCTGAATAAAGGAGGCTCCAGTTAGGTCAGTATATCCTTTGAGAATTCCTCCTTGATATTTAGGTTTAACTACAATAATACCTAGTTAATCAGTTGCACATTATTCCTACTAGGCATCTGTTTCTCATGAAAACATCATGAGGAAAATAAACAGGTTACTGGCCCAAGGTTTAATTTGTATGTGCCTTGGCTATGAGACCAACATATAATACAGAGACTTTCCATGAGATCCAAAAACCACTCAGTGAGAGCCTCATGTGTAACTTCAAATGTATGAAGACTAAACAACATTTTATTGCATAATGAGTGTCTTACTGAAAAAGCAAGAGAGGAAGTCCAAAAACTATTAAAAGTACCGGAAATGAAAACACAATCTGCTAGAAGCTTTGTTATCCCTTAAAATGATAAAAATTCTATACCAAAGAAGTGAATGAAAACTAAATCCTTGAAAGAAGGAATCAAAGAAAATACCAGTAGTTTAAAAGATTACTTATGTAGCCCGATTAACAGATTAATATTGTAAAAATATTCATATTTCTGAAAGCAGTCTTCAGATTCAATGTAAGTCCTATCAAAATGCCAAAGTAATACTTCACCAATGTAAAGCACTGAATTAAAATTAATATGGACAAAAGACACCAAAGAACAAAAGTAATCCTGAGCAACAATCAAAGCAGGAGTTATGATGATACTAGACGTCAAATTATGCTACAGGGACATAGTAACAAAAACAGTATGGCACAAAGATCAAAGAAACAGAAAAAAAGACTCAGAAATAAAACTGTACAACTACAGCTAGCTGATCAACAAAGGAAACAAAAATATATAATGGAGCAAAATTAGCCTTTAACAAATGATGCTGTGAAAAGTTGACTTTCTACACGTAGAAGATTACAACTAGATCCCCTCCATCTTGTTCTGTACACAAATCAACTTCAAATGGATCAAATATCTTAATGTAAGATCTGAAACTTTGAAACTGGTAAAGGAAAACTCAGGGAAAACTAGAACATATAGGTGCAAGTAATGCTTTCCTGAATAGGACTTCAGTTGTCTATGAAGCAATAGAAAGAATGGATAAATGGAACTGTATTAAATGTTAAAATTTCCACACATCAAAAGAAATAACCATCAGAACCAAGCCACAACCTCCAGAGTGGGAGAAAAATCTTCACCAGCTCATCAATGGATAACGGATTTCTGTCTAGAATATACAAAGAGCAAAATAAAATAAACACAAAGGAATAATCCACTTAACAATGGGGCAAACAAATTGAACAGGTAGTTCTTAGAACAAAAAATCCTAATGGTTAAATACATGAAGAGCTGCTCAATATCCTTTATATAATGAAAGCTACACTAAGATTTTATCTCATTCTAGTCAGAAGGCCATCATAAAGAAAATAATAAATTCTAGTGAGAATAAAAATCAGTATTGTGGGTCCTCAAGAAACTATAAATAGTCTTCTTATGACCCCATCATATACTGAGTTATTATCCTGCATATATGCCCTAGAGGGTTACCTGGATACCCATCATTATTGCATCTCTATTCACAACAGGCAAAGTATGAGATCAATTGAGGTGCTCAATAACTGATGAACAGTAGAGAAACTATATGCATTCCAGGACTATCACTGCGCCATAAAGACAGGAACATGGATGGAACTCAAAATTGGCTTGTTGAGTGAGATAAGTGAAACTCACACCAAATATGTTCTCATTCGTTTGTGGATTCCACCTAAAATAATGACAATGACAATAAGAGTAATGGTAATGGATCATGAATGTAAAAAGAGGAGTGTCTGGGACAGGATCAGAGAAGTGGGAGAAGAAAAGGAGGAAATAATGAGGAGTAAAGAGAACAAAAGAAATTACATCTGTATGTATATGTGTAGATACACCCACAAATACAGCACAGTCAACCCTGCCAAATACCATTAAAAAAAAAGTTGGATGAGGAATAGAAACATGACAAAGGAGCTGGGTATATTCAAAGTACATGTTAAGATATATGGAAATACCACAATGAAATTCTGTAAATTAAAGAATTATTTCAAGTCTTGAATATAGGAAAATTGTCTCTCATGGGGTCTTTTGTAATTGTCATGAAAAAGTTACATGATAAAATCATTCTCTGAGAACTTAGTTGCCATGTAGAAAGGGCAAGTGTGGGATTTATTGAATGAATGAACATATCAGTGTGAGAGCCCAGTGAGAAGGCTACTTGCATGGGACAAGAGAAGCATAGATGAGGATTTGAAATGGAGCAGTATTCATGGGAAAGAAATTGACAAGCTAGATGGAAAAAAATGAGAATGTACTGTACTTGATATGAAGGAAAGCAAGGAAGCAAAAGGAGTGAGAAAGATGAGATTTATCACAGGGACAACTAAGTGATTTAGTTAGAAAAGTGGAGAGGACAGTAGTTCATCAGCTCATTATATACTCTGAAAATTCTGAGGTCACTTTTGACTTAATAGCCCGCTTTCACTTATTTTCCTTGAATTTTTCTGATCCAGAAATACATGTCAAATTCTCTTTCCTACTCAAGTTGTGATCCTCAAGAACGTGTCTCATGGTGTTTGATTTCACAGATGCCAGGTAGGCATTTTACGTTACCATGATGTATTCTACCATTTTTGAAATGAATTGTGATTGATTTATTTCTTCAACCCAAGCTAAATTATTTCTTTAACTAGGCTTTCTTCAGTGGCTTGTCATAGATGTAGGCATGTGGACAGTAGTTTACTTTGCTACAGTTTCTGTTGTAGTTTCTCCTTGAATAAACTGGGGATAGAAATTAATGTCCACAGTATCTAATTAAATATTTTACTGAAATATTTTTCTTCTTGCTTTTTACTATCTTTAAATAATTATTTAAAGAGACCTCAAAATGACATCTCAATTTATGTGCAACATGCATTTTGATCAGTGTCAACCCTTCTAGCCAAACCAGAGACTTTTATTTCCTTTTGTGCTGGTAATATCCCTAAGCATTTTCTGCTCAAAGTTAGCACTTGAGCTACAGCTCCATTCCTGGCTTTTTGGTGGTTAACTGGAGGTAAGAGTCTTATGGAATTTCTTGCCCAGATTGGCTTTGAACTGTGATCCTCAGATCTCACCCTTCTGAATAGGTAAGACAACAGAGGCCACAAATGCCTGGCTCAAATCAGAGACAATTTTTTAAGTAGATTCAGCACAAGTATTTTTTCATATATTTTAATTATAATTAATAGAAGGGTTACATTATATTTGCCAATAGAAGGTGCATTATTTCACATACATTGATACCCTTTCTCATGTCTTGGTCCCCATTTCCCTCCCCCCCACCTCCACCCCTCATCTTGTTTTCCCCCTTCCCTATCTAATTTCAAATAACCAAATACAAATATATCAAATATATCAGATAACATAGTGAGATACTGTAACAATATGTACAATAAGTATTTTTGACTGTAGTTACGAAATGAAAAGCAGAACCACAAATCACAGGGAGCAAGAGATCTTAGATGCCTGGGCCAGAGCCAGTGGAAATCCATCAATATTCACAGTACATTGACATATGTACTATCAGAGGGTCAATACATTTAGCATATGTCTGTATTATTATGTTATATCAATAAAGAACACATTCTATATATTCTGCTTCCATATTTGAAGCTTCCATGTTTTCAAGCTGTAACAGTTGTGATGTCACCCAGATGCAATTTCCCTTCAGTTCCTGTGATGATCGTTCAACTGATTGCTCTTCAATTTATCCTTTCACTTAGTTCTACTCTATGTGTAGGAGGTGGAATTTTGAAAACTACAATTTCCCGTTTCCTTTGTGAACTAATTCTAGGTAGATTCAGCTAAGGGAGATGATGTTGAAATAGAAGAAGCAAGAAAATAAAGCGGTGGGGAAGGACCCAGGGTATTTCTCTTCCCTTCTTGGCCCTTTAAGGGGCTTTTTATTTTGTTTGTTATCTGTCTCTTTTTTTGGGGGGGGGGGTCATGGGGCTTGAGCTTGGCCTGGGCACTGTCCCTGAGCTCTTCAGCTCAAGGCTACTGCCCAACCTTTGAGCCAAGCCCTACTTCCCATTTTCTGGAGGTCAGACAGAGCTAAGAGTCTCAGGTCCTTTTGTGCCTGGACTGGCTTTGAACCTCGATCCTCAGATCTCAGCCTCCTGAGTAGCTAGGATTACAGGAGTGAGCCACAGCACCCAGCTGGTTGCTTTACCTCTTGTTCCTAGATGCCTTTATTAAGACACCATAGTCCAGAAAGACAAACCTCAGCATGTGAAATGCCTGCAAGGAGACATCCAAAAGTTAAGCAAATAGGAGCACAAGCACAATGAGGCAGTCTTCTGAGCTAAGGCTGGGATGAAGGGGAAAGTACAAATCTAACAAGATCTTTTACTGAATGGACATCTCCAAGAAGATGAGGCAAGACTGGAGTGGGCTTTTTTCCCCCTCCCTACCATGCCCTGCCCTCCGCCTCTTGCTTATTCTTAGGGAGTAAAGTATTATTTAGGCAAAAAATGGTCCAACCACATCAAACTTGTCTAAACATCCTTATACTAAACATGCTCTAGAGAAAACTTGGCAGTTTCTTCTGAGAAAAGAGAGACACTAATAAATTAATAAATTATTGAAGGCCAAATTAATATGTAAATAGTATCCTTTCAAAAGCAATCTTTTGATGCCTTTTGTTGTGCTGTAAAATGAGTTTATCTAACCTCAGTAAGGTTGCCTGACTCTGGCATATGTTTTATTGTTTTTTTCCCCCTTAGATATCAGAGAGCAATGTCTTTTGCCAAATTCAAAGGTCTTCAAACAGCCAGATGATGGGAAGGCAAGACAAGAGCAGATGCAGCACAGTCTAGAAGCTGACCTTGTTAGCTCATGAATACAATACATCCCATGAGTTGTGGTGAAAATTAAATCATTTCATTTTAAAAATACTATTCAAGATCTAAGGAAGTAAAGAGCTGCAGAATCACAAAGGCTTATCCACTGGACCAAGGGAGATTTTGTTAAAATGGAAAATGTTAAGCCATGGCCCCTGAAGTTCTGACTTGAAAGCTCTGGCTTGTAAAGGATGCATACCCATAAGATTTGCATGCAGTAAGGCCTACTATAAGAAACATTCATTTTTTACTTGATTCTTCCTATTTGGAAAAATTCCTTTGAATCGACTTTTCCTTTCCTCTATGAACTACTGTGTTCTCCAGCTGCTTTGTTCATATATTACATCCATCAGAGGAACACAAAGCAAATCAGACAACCTGAACACTAGGAGTGGTCAAGTCCTTTACTTGTAGAATTGGACAAAGTGTCTTCATCACTTTAAACCTAGTTTCCTCATCCATAAAAACAAGACAAAGAAACAATGAAGAAAAAGACTAGGTTGTTTGTGGTATGATCATGTAGATGTGCCTAGAGAAAGAGGAAGAGAAGAAAAAGAAGGAACAATAGCTAATGTGAGGACAAGGAGGGCGGCAGGTCATTGTATATTTTTGTTTTGTTTTGTTTCCTACTACTGTTATTAATGTTTGCAGCAACCTAATACTCTAGATTCAACGATAACTCTAACAGGTTAGGGAAAACAATAGAACAAAATAAATAGAAGCTTAAAAATTTTCAAATGGTTTCACATTGATACTCTTCCTTTTTCATAGCAGGGAGAGAAAATTTCAACTTGCCAAGCCTTAAATAAAAAAGAAGAGGCTCTGAAGTTTCTAGAATAAAACTATGGAAAGATGGTATAACATTTCAGATTCTCTCTCTACTTTAAATAGCTCTGAACAAGACTTAAAATCCAACCTGAGCTTGGGTTTTTTTTAAAGAATGATGGTTTCAGCACAGTTACTTGATTCTTTCACAACTTTTATTTTCCTTCTGGATGTGAGAGCTGTTCCAAACAGAAGCCTGGAAGCCAGGGAGCATGCCCCAATTTTCCCAGCAAGGGCAAAACCTTGAATTGTCTTGCACACAAAGTCCTTTTGTCCCGGATTTGCTGGAGAAGCTCTATTTTAAGCAGTAATTCTTATTCTGTTTGGGGAACTCTATTTTTCAAAACTCTGATTTTTGCCTGAGTGCCAAACTATAGGAGATCATATGATGAGGCTGATCAGGTCTCAGAAGAGAAAATGTAGAAATGCATGGCCTCATTTGACTGGGAATACAAGTGTGGGTCATTTGTCCCTAACTCCACTGCTAGTGTGAGCCCACATGACCTCAAAGATCACATTTTTAGCTAGATCTTTTGTTTCTACATTCTTCAACCTCAATACTCCAGCAGTTCTATCTTTGAATAAATACCATTCCAAAAGCACAGTTCAGTAGGCACAATAAACTTAGAAGAAATCCTATGTTTTGCCTCACTTTATCTATAGTACAAATCAAGTATAGAGTCCAAGTATAGGAATACCTAGTCCTCACTGTCCCTGTAGATAGCTGCCTCTGTGACAACTTTTCCTCCGTCCCAGACCCAAGTATTTATTTCATTTCTTCTTCCTTTTCAGTCGGGTTAACTGTGTAACTACACAATTATAGTCTAAATCTGTTACCTTTTCCTTTCTTTTTTTCAGTTCTTTCCATTTACCCCTCCCTCCCCAGTCTATTCTCCTAAATCTACTCCCTTAAAAGTCCAAAGAACCTACCTTATATAGTTAAAAGTTCTTAGCTCAAAAGCTATCTTAAGACCTCTGGTTGAATGAAGGTGGGAAGTGAAGAGTTAAACATCATCTGATTAGAAATGTCCATATTTTACCTTTCTTCACACTTGAGAATTCTCCAGAGTCACACCTAAGTCCCACTCAGAGTTTTCAGTTGCCGTCCTAGTTTCTATTTGAAGGAGTCATTTTCTGTGTGTACAGGCATTGTGGTAAAGCTTTGCATGTTCAGAAATCTAGGAGACCCATTCCTAACAGAGTAAACAACTTGGATTTCTACCTGCCCTTACATCAGATTGTATTTTCCAGAAATGGATATAGTAATGGCTAGTTCATGCCACATGTCATTCTTCCAGTATGACAATGGCATTTCTCCACCAGGAAGCAGGGACTGTGTCCTCTTTGCTGACTTTGTCAACTGCCCTAAAATTTATTTTTCAGTAGAAAGACATTGTGATTTCAACCTTTCTCTTGATGACTTTAGAGAAATCAGCCCCCAAGTACTTAGAGTACTCAAGCCGCACCATGGATGTAAGAAAAGGTCTCCAACGGAGAGCTAGCAATGCATTGCCAAGCATGTGAATGTGTCATTGGATCTTTCTAATGCAGTCAAGCCTCAGATAGCCATAATTCCTGTTATCACAGGCCTGCAACTGCACAGGAGACTTGGAAGAGAACGGCATATCTGATTCCTCCCATAGGTTCTAAGCAATAGTTAATAGGGGTGGTAATTTATTAACATGATTATTCTAAGTCACTAAATTTTGGGCTGAATTATAGCAGCAATAAGTAAATAAACCAGCTTTTTACAACTAATCTTAAATTTGTCCTAGTATACATGAATTCAATCTAAATTAATATTAAAGGGGTTTTGGAAGAAAATGTTTCCATAAGATTTAAAGATGAAATCAGGGTTTGAATTCCTCAGTGCCTCCGAAAAGTATGTAGCACTTGGACCAAAGCCATATTCTTTAAAAATAATTTCTGTCTAAGAGATTGCCTCAATTGATCTGGTTACTCTAGCCAATTCTTAATTCTGTGGATAACTCTTAATTCTGGGGGTAAAGTTTTTAATATTTTTCATTAGAGCCCTAATGAACTTAACATTATCAAACACCCATACTGACGTTCCTTCTATGATGGAAGACATTCATCTCCCAGCTGTGCTCAAATGGGAACTTCTTCTGGACACCGATTCTGAAAGAATCCTGGGTGCCCCTAAGTCAGTGAGGTTACTGATACTTCTTTAGGGCACATAAGCTGTGCTGGAAAGCAACAGGCAATGTAAGAATCACCAAAGAAGGGCTGAGCCATGCTGTCTAGAGGATTGGATAGGCTGTGGGAAAATGTATGGCTGCCCAGATAAGCCATGAGCTCAGCAGGAAGGCTCCAAGATGCTCTGCAGCTGTGCTTACTCTATTTTCCTTCCTTCCCTTGAGGATCATTCTTCCCTTTCTTTGGCTCAGGTCTCCACTCAGTATTGCCCAGGATGTTTCATCAACAGGAAAGGGACTATGAGACAAGTGGAGCTAACAGTTCACTTTCTGAGATTCTCATTTCCATCTTTAACCTAAATATAGCAAAGAATTATGTGGAGGAAGATCCATTTTGAAAGATGATTCTGAGTAAATTTTACCCTTTCTGCAAGGAATAAAAAATCCCTCTGATTTCCCTTAGGCCATGGGTGTTACTATAAAAGTAAATACAGAAATGGTGTCTTGACACAATGAGACAATAATTATCACATGATTTAGTTTTAAATCAAGCCTAGAAGTATCAACTTCTATCACCACAAAGAAAGAACATTTAATATTAACCACTTTGAAGAAATAGATGGATAGGAATGCTGGAATCTATGAAAGTTCAGTAAGTTGGAAATGTGATTCAGTTGTTCATAGTCCATTGTAAGTTGAATCTAGGGTTTCATCGACTAAATTCCCAGTATTCATACAGAGATGCTCATGGCAGGCACTTTCTTTAGGATTTGGCTTCCAAGGATATATGAAGTTTTCACTTTATCTACACACATGCCATGCCTGTCATAAAGCTGTATCATAGTATCTCCTAGGCACAGGGTGAAGGACATACTGCCCTTGAATCACAGTGAAGAGCTGCCCAGTTCTTACTCGTTGAGCTCTACCTTCACCTCCTGCCCCCCAAGCATGGCTGGCCAAGGTATGCAATCAGTCACAGGCAGAGATACTAAGAGATTGCTTTGAGGATGCCTTAAAAGAGCCCTTCTAGCCTTGGCCCATGTTATGTTGGCCTGCTTCTTCTCAGGTCTTTCTTACTGAACTTTTCAGGTATCTCTTATGTACTTCTTAGCAATGTGCATGTTCCTCAGGAACGGGGGTTCAACCCACTTAGAAATTTAGGTTTATCAAGATGAGGGGTGGGGGTGGGGGGGAGGGAAATGGGGACCAAGACATGTGAAAGGGTATCAATGTATGTGAATCAATGCACCGTCTATCTGGCAAATATCATGTAACCCTTCTATTGATTATAATAAAAATATATTTAAAAAGAAATTCATGTTTATAATCAGTATTTCTAATGCCACTGGGAGACTGGCTGGGTGGTGTGGTTCTTGGCCATGTCTATGCCATAATTTGTCTGCTTTTAATCTTGAGTTGATAGTGAATTCTCAGTATTTATTTTGTTGCTATGTTTTATATCCCATGCTGTTATGCACATCATCCTGTATGTATTAAATATTATCTGTAATTGCTCATAGTTGCTACTTGAATTTGGTATCTGAGCCTCATAATTTCTCAGCTTTTCCATTTGCTTATACTTCCTTTGCTATGAAAGTATAAGAATAAATAGTTACTTTGAAATTTTAGTGAAAAAAGGTCCTATATATCAGGTATATTGGCACATACCTGTAATCCAAACCTTGTGAGGCTAGGGCAGGAGGATCATGAGTTTGAGGCCAGCCTGAGTTACATAGTAAGAGGACAATCTATCTAAAACAATAGTGTGGGTAGAGAAGGAGGGAAATGTAGGGAGGATGGGAGAGAGAAAAGGAAGGAAGAAAGGAAGGAAGGGAGGGAGGGATTTACTTTCCTTGATTTCTCCAAAAAAGAGACAGGTTTAGGATAGTAAAGAGAATTGTGCACATTGTTGTACCCCTGTTACAGTGTGGTTGCCTAGTTAATAATCTGATGACTGACATATAAAACAAGCTTTCCATGAGTCCTCTGGGGCCATTTTGTAGAATTGTGATGGCCTGGATATTGTTACAGGTACAAATCATTAAACAAGTTCTTCACATCCACAGAGAAAGGAGCTGTGGGACAAGATTATGAAGCATATATAAAAGACAGAAGGAGGTAGGAACTAAGGTGAGGAGAGCGAGGACAACCCTATTTAATTACTCTGTTTCCCTTCTATGAGCTTCAGGGGACCTGCATAAAGCTGAAGTACATTTCACTTTGAAATTGACTTGCCCATCCAAGAATTAACTAGTAACTGTGCTAAGCAGGCCCTCCATAGCAATGACCTGAAGTCGTTAACTTGTGCTAAGACTCTCCCCACTCCCTGAGATATACTTTGGGGTGTGCAGAGAAAGAAATTATCTTTAATATTAATACGCAAAACAGGGAACAATCCCAATGCATATTTTCCAGCTAATTTTAGCCAAGAGAGTTAATGAACAATAATAGTTTTATTAAGCTATAGCAACTGGGAAAATATTTATTCATCAAAACAGCCACGAAATACAAATGCTAAAAGACTTTGCAGACTAGGGAAAATAAACAAGCAGCCAGTGAGGCTGAGTGGAATCTTTCAAAGAAGCCATAAAATGTACCCACGTGTAAAAGAGGAAAATTAAAGATCAAAAGGGAATCGTCATCATGAGCTGCTTTGCACTCTGCCTTGCATAGGCTTGCCTCTCCTGGACTTCAATGGAAGAAAGCAGTCAGTGGTAATAATTAAGAAAGCCTGCACTTGTTTTTTTTCAATAAATATTTCATGATATGTCATCTGCTTCTGAGAGGAACCGTAACATGCCACAGCCACCGCATACTTAGCAGTTGTGGAATGACAAAAACTGGGCTAATTATGCTAAGATCATACAAATTTAGCTGGGAAGGCAGCGGAGGCTGACAGGCTGTGTCAAGGGCTATGAATTTGGGTTATTCACACAACTCTAAAAGTTAGCAGTGTCAGCTTGTTACGGTGCACACGTTTTACTCGTTGGGGCACCCTCACTGAGAGTTCTAAAAAACACTTTCTGGCAAGAACTGCTTAGCACTTCAGGGGCTTCTAGAATTGCATAGCTCAAAGTCAGAATGCCTCAATCCAACTTTTCTCTGTCTCAGGGAGTTTGAGGCCTCAGACTGAAAAATAATACTTCCTGTGTGAAGTGAGGGCAATTTCTTAATCTCTTCAAGGTTGTATTAGTTAACTCACTAACTCAAAAAATGTTTATTATGCACCTACTCAGTGCCAGGCACTCCAGTATGCCTTGACAACAGGACTGGAAATACAGCAGATATGTGTAACCTAGTAGGGTTCTCCTTCCAGACAGAACAACAGAAAGTAGACCAGTGACACTTGTCATTTTAGGCAATGATTTGCTAAGGAGGAAGATATGGGGTGAGATGAAGTGCTAGTGTTTTAGAGGGTGAACAGGCAAGGATCTTGCTGAAAGGTGTTGCAGATTTGATAGGAGGAAGTAAGGATTGGTCCAGGAGGATTTCTGGGAGCTGAGAATTCTAGGCAGAGCAATCACATGCACTAAGTTCTGTGTATGGTGTGTTGGAGAACTAGCTATGCCATAAGAAGACTGGAGAAGAGCCAAGACGGGTGAGCATAATGGGAGATGAATCCAGAAATGAGTCCAGAGAATTAATAGCTTTTACTCAGAGAATGGGATCTATGAGAAGTGTCAAGTAAAGGGGACACATTATTTGATAATGTTCCAATTACTCAACTGTCCTGTTAAGAAAAGACTGCCAGGGGCTAGAGCAGATACAGAGAGACAGAGGAATCCCCTAAAAAATCTAGAGGAGAGATGATGGTGGCATGAGGTAGGATTTAGAAGATATGTCCAGCAGAGTGAGGCCTGGAGGGAGATCTGGCAGAACCTCTTCATGGATGTGAAAGATCAAACTAAGAAATGATTCAAGGAAGCCTCCAGAGCCTTGGCTTTGACTAACTGAAAGTAGACAGCTCACACTTAGTGAGAAAAGAATAACAGAAGAGTATGTTTAAGGGAAAAGTATCTGGAACTTGCTTGGGAAAGGCTCAGCTGCCTGACTATATTCAGATGCTGAGTGAGCAGTTGAGTCTGAAGAATAAGAGATGATCTTGGCTGAAACATCAAACTGGAAATCATTAGTATGTAGATGGCATTTAAAAGCCTTGAGGCTAGAGAATGTCACCCAGGGCAAGAGTCTAAAGGAACAGAGTAGAGAACAACCCATGGGTTTCCAAGGGTACTCTGAGATCCAGGGTATTCTACCTTAGGCCTGTGTAAATCAGATAAGGATTCTATCTGCAAAATGGAGACCATAATATTGTATAAATTTAAGCAAAGCTATCTTGTTGAAGACTATAGTAATTCTCATAACTAGAAGCAGAAAATAATACTCAGAGGAAATTAGTAGCTGTGTGCCCGATGTCATGAACTTTAAAGTTCAAGAATTTTGGGGGAAAGATTTAATGCTGTTTTTCTAACTTCAGATCCTTTTACTACATATGAATGGGTCACACACTGGTCTTGGGTTCAAGAAACAGTCAGAGAGATAAAGCAGAACATAAATCAAGAGAAAATCCATGGTAGAAGATACCTAGACCCATGTCAGTGGAGCTCTGGTTTTGAGAATCCACAGTCTGTTTTCATTAAGGTTGCAGGGTGTGGCACAGGAAATGCTGCTTTCTTGGTGAGGCCTTTATAGTTATTCACGGAGAGGTAGTTACAAGGATTTCCCCTCTCCAACTTTTAGGGTGCCTAGAATATTTGCTCTGCAAGACTTACTTTTCCACCACAGAATTCACTGCATGTGACAACAAAATACTTCAAAACAATTCCTGGCCCAATCAAGTTGGAAATCCTTAGCCTTCGAGAACAGTTGCTGGCATCTTAATTTGGGAATGCTTATAAGACAAAAGTTTTTCTTCTAGTGACAGTAAACCAGACTTTTGTAAAAATAAAGTTAGTAAAGAGCAATGCAAGATTGAATGCCACATTTCCCAGTTCTTAAAACTTCTTCTATCATAACTAAAACCACACCACAATGCCAGTCTTGGGTCTGTGTCCACACTTACGGTGATTATGACAGCTATATTAGCTTTCACATATTTCTCTTTGCATTCTTAGGTCAACACAGAGATTGAAAGGCTGGTATTAATTATTAGAGTCTTCTAGTTCAGAGAGGAGAAAATTGTATCTCAGAAAGCACCTGTGACTAACTGATGGCCTCTAGCTAGGAAATGATGGGGCAAGGATCTGGTCCTAGACTTCCATATTGCACACCACCAGCACTTACCACAGTGATATGCAATTGCCTTCAGTTAGATAATTTTCTGTCACTGCGTAGCAAGTTGGTAAACAAACCTGATTTCTCTTCACATTCCAGAGAGCTATAATCTCTCTGAGGGAGCATAACTTTTTGTTGTTGTTGTTGATCATGGGACTTGAACGCTGGGACTGGGTACTGTCCCTGAGCTCTTCAGCTGGTGCCACAGCGCTACTTCCAGTTTTCTAGTAGTTATTTGGAGATAAGAATCTCACAGATTTTAGTGAACTGTGATCCTCAGATCTCAGTCTCCTGAGTAGCTAGGATTATAGGTTGGAGCCACCACACTTGGTAGGAGCATAACTATTTTTTTAATTGTCGGTATAATGCTTAGAGCGGTTACAGTTACATTCGTCAGGTAGTATGTGCGTTACTTCTTGCACATTGATACCTCTTCTAATGTTTTTGTACACATTTCCCACTTCTACCCTCTCCCAATCATCTTGTTTTCCTCCCTTCCCTTTCTTATTTCAAATAAACAAATAAGCATATACAATATTCCAGGTAACAAAGTCAGATACAGTAACAATATGAGATTAATCATAAGGGAAAAAAGAGAAGAGAAATAACTCGTATATTAAGAACAACAATTAAGAAGGGCTTTTAAATATTTCTCTAGTGACTGTCTTGAGATGGAATTTATAATGGAGTCATATTATCCTGAAATTCTATGGCAAAACAAAATGAAAACCATAATCTTGAAATTCTATTATTATAGAAAGCTATTATTCTGTACCCATAGACATTTCTTAAATATTCAGAAATATTCTACATTATTATTTCTACAGCATCTTTCTCAAAGGCTTATCAACTCATGGATGTTTTGCTCAACATACTGAATCAGTTGTTGACTTGGAATTATTTAATTCCTACATATTCAGTTCCTCTATCTGTAATCCATCCCAGAGAAAAGTTTTGAAAAGTCAGCAATCACCCACATATTATTCAAACCCCCAAGCCCACGCTGGTCCCACACTTTCGTGACTGCCTCTCTCAATCCCCACATAAATGCGCTTTTTATGACAAAAATAAGTATCCACTTATAGCACCAATCTGATCATGTTCTCCTGAATTTTGCTTCCATATTTCTGAGAGGGAACTATATATCACAGAATCTGGGACCAGACAGTTTTCCTATCCAGCTAGTCGGTAAAGAAGAAATAAGGCTGTTTTTTTTTTTCTAACTAAATATTGAGGCAAGATTCCTTAGACTATGCAAGGTCAATGTGTTTGGTGGACAAAGAACTGGGCTCTATTGCAATTGATTTTCTTTTTCTTTTTTGGTAGAAATTGACGGAGAGTGTAGACCATGTGGTCACTTCCTGTATCCTGATGGTTCCTCTGTGGTCTAGTCCACCTTGATTATAGCTGGGGAAAACATCATTTCCTAATGAATTCTTTCTTGGCAACACTCTAGTATTTTACATATGGGCCAGAAAGTAGCTTTGAACTGAAATGCTTGGATCTCTAAAAGACACACCAGAGCTATTCAGCCTCTGCCAACTAACCTTCAAGTCTAGGAATCATTCATCTAATATTTAGAAAAAAATAGCATGGTACTCAGCACAGCATTGGACTTTCTGTTGAACAGCCTTCCTGCTCATTTTCAGTGGAAAAGGAGACCCACTCAAATAACTTCTTAGGATGTATGGTCTGCAGAAAACTGGATTTATGGGAGCCAGGGAAAATGTTACCTTCCCCACCCAACTTTTACTACATCACCAAGCCCTGCTCCCAGCATCTCCCCCACCTGGTTTTCTTCTTTATCCTGTCTTTTCTTGAAGAAACTTAGCAGTTAAACATTCCGCCATTAAGACTCTCATTTTGTGCTTCAAAAACTTTATTTATGGAATGGTAAAAAGTTCATAATAGAACACTAGCAAAAAATAGATTTCAAAACACTAGGTAATGCATGATTCCAATTTTGTAATGGCACAGAAAAAAATATCTAGAAGATTATCAAAACATTAACAGTGATCTTTTTGGACACCGTAAAATTGTGAGTGCTTTTAATACACTTTTTTATTTCCTTAAGTGAAGCCATTCCAATTTTAGAAAACAAATGTATATTACTTTAAAAGTACACATTTTCAGACCACTGCAAAAAAAATTAACAACTACTGGTTGCCTAGATACTTTGTGTGGTTCCTCAGAGTACATTCTAGAATAATATAAAATTAAAGAGCCTCCTTTGACTTCAAAGAATTTATTGTCTTACTCTTTGGCCAGAAGGCTAACAATATGGGGGTGACCAAAATATTTATGAAACCAACATGTTTCTAATCAGAGTTTTTTTAAATCTTAGAATGCTTTTAGATTTACATAAAAAATGCAACAGATTGTATTGGGCTTTCCCATATGTACCCTACTAAGTTTCTTCTATTAACATTTATATTAATCATACTATCTTACTATGAATTACATTCTATAGCTTCATTCATTTACCTGATGTCCTTTCCTTGCTCCATGATCTAATCTAGGGACATAACATTACATTATCTTGTCTCCTGAGTGTTTTCTAGGTTACAACAGTATCTCCCGCTTGTCTTGTGCTTGATAACCTTGGGGAGTTACTTTGCAGAATGCTCCTCAATTGGGATATGTCTGACATCTCCCTCATGGTTATGATTTTACAATTTTTGAGAAGATGATCACAGAGGTAAAGTGCCATTTATCTCAAGGTCACAGGCTATCTGCTTGTCTTATCACTATGATTGTTAACTTGCTCATCTCGCTGGCTACTTGTCAGCCTCCAAAGTGAGGTTAGGTTGCTGTTTTCCCTGTGCCTCTATTGTAAATACACTCAGAAATAAGTCACCATGCATAATCCACACTTCAGGGTTAAGGAGTTGTACTCATCTCCTCAAAAGCAAAATCTTCACATAAGATATTCAAAAGTCTGTATGGGGGTTTCCTCTCCATTTATTTGTCTATGAAATCATCCTGCATGCCATGAGGATCCATAGATAGTTTGTACTTTTGAATATAAAACAATATTTTATTTATTTATCTTTAACTCCTGATCACAGTTTCTTAGCTTTAGCTCGTGGGAATATTTTTAGTGTTTCTTTGACAACTTTCATCAAGGGATCTTGTTTGGTTTGGGGTTTGGGTCCTTCCTTACTCTCTGGCAACACATGATGCTCATGTTCATTTTACATGTTTTCTGTTCTGATTTTAAAGTCAATCCTTTCTCCAAGGATTCTTGGAATCTTCTCTTTAGTATGGAGAATGGCTTTCGAAACTAAAACTGTCTGGGCATGAGGTGTGATCACTGTTACTGGGGTAGCCTTGCTTTTAGGTTGCTCAGCTGAGTAAGGAAATATACATAAACATATAGATATATACATATATATGTATCTACAGATATCTCTACATATCTATAGATATTTCTCCATACAACTACCCACATCTATGCTGAAGTAATGTGAGTCCATACTACTCTCTCTGTGTTTAATTAGTTACCACATAGATCAATCTAGCTTCTTCCCTTGGATTATTTGTAATTCCCCATTCCAATTTTTAGCTACCATTAACATCCAGAATGGGAACAGGACAAGACACTGACATATTTAAAAAGACCCAGCTATTTTAATATATACTTCCTTGGTTAACTACTCAATGCCTAGTTTCGGTACCACACAGAGTTCAAAACAACATGCTTGTTGCTACAATGAAGCCTATACTGAGGACTGGGCTGAATGGAGTGTGCTGGAATTGCAGAACAGAAGGAAAGTGTGAAGCCAAGGGATGGGCAGAAGGATAGGATGCCAGAAGAATAGGAGACAAGAATTGGACAAAAGAGAAGCCTGTCTCCAGATACATATGAAAGAAATGTACCTAAAAGCCAGCACTTAATGTCTCTGATCTACGCAGAGGCAGATAGCAAATGGGCTGACATGTCAGCAAGTATGCATAGCTATAAGGAATAATTTCTTCACTGTGAAAATGTAAAAATAGAGAACAGTCTGTGAAATACTAGCCTCTCTGAAACTATTAAAAATCCTGCAGACATCGCTACAGAATTAGGTCAGCTGAGAAATGCTATTTGGAAAGGGAGGTAGGAACTGTGCAGAGAATGGTTTTGGACCTAGGTATAGCCAGGAAGTAATTAAGAACCTCTTCTCCCCCTATCATGAAGTTTCTCTTCTGGGTTTTATCTGTAGATAAGAAAAGCACAGCAAGCCAAATTCCCCACCAAACTTTACCCCTTCACTTTTCTCTCTTACTCATCCTGCATGTTCCTGAGAGCCCCAAAGCCTCACTTTATGCTCCCAATAAGACCTTACGGTACTGTAAGAAGTCAGTTATGGTCTCAATCTAACATTGTTTTCTTTTTTTTAAATATATTTTTATTGTAATTAATAGAAGGGTTACATGATATTTGCCAGATAAATGGTGCCTTAATTTCCACACATTGATACCCTTTCACATGTCATGGTCCCCATTTCCCTTCCCCCTCCCCCACCCCTCATCTTGTTTTCCCCCATTCCCTATCCAATTTCTAACATCTGTTTTCATTGCAGTGTTTTGTATCATGCCTCTCCTCTTCTGTCTATGCATACCAACCTTCCAACATTACAATCATGGCCCCACTATTCTTATCCCAAAGAATCCCTTCCTGCCTGCCTTCTCTAGGTTAGGTTGCCTTGTCACTGGGCCTTCTAGAACCATGTTCCTGTTCTGCCAATATCTGTATGCTCTGATCAATAAACAGCTACTAGTTTTAGTCTTTAATTATTCAGTCATCTACCAGACTGTAAGACCATCATGTCATTCATTTATTACTGTGTTGATAGAGAGTGTGATTTAAAATGACAACCACCCGGGCCTGGAGTTTAGCCTACTGGTAGTGTGCTTTCCTAGCATGCACGAGGACCCGGGTTCAATTCCTTGGTACCACATACATAGAAAAAAAGCCAGAAGTGGTGCTGATGCTCAAGTGGTAGAGCTCTAGACTTGAGAAAGTCCAAGGATAGTGCTCAGGCCCTGAGTTCATGGCCCAGGATTGGCAAAAAAAAAAAAAAAAAAAAAGACAACCAGCCTATTTTGCACATGACTCTATGATTCGGGTGGAACTCAAAGGGGATGGCTAACCTGCATTCCATGTAATGGGCTCCACTGGAGTGGGAGTGCACTGGAAGACGGTCCTCTCGCACGGCTGGTAAGTTGTTTGGTGATCACTTCATCTACATATGGTGGGGCTGCTCCCTTGGTTCAAGAACAGGCCTTCCAAGAGACTGGAAATTGAAATTGTAAGTGCTTAAGGCTTGAGATTAGGAATTAACTGGTTAAGAAAATAATTTCTGCTATAGTTTCGTAACAATTAGCCCTTGAAGCCAGATTCAAGAACAGGAGACACATGTGTATTGTCTCTTCCTCTTTCTTCCTCATACTTTAAAAGTTTTATAAGCATGCTTTTTGTCTATATTCTTTCCATATTGTCCTGTATCCAGCACAAAGTGCACAGAAGAGATATAGGGTTTAATGAGAAAAACCATGTATGGTATTCTTTGTGAACCAGAGAGCTGTGGATAAAATATTTTTGAGTTGATCCTATCTCTATGCCTGTCTAAATATTTCTTGTAGAAGCAACTTTCTAAAACTAACTGATATCAAGCGCCTCCCACAGGAGGTGGCCGACTTAATTAAGCCTACCCCTTACTTCCTGACTCCCTTTCTTAGAGTTGCAAGGGAAGATGGCAAACAAGTCACTCTCTCAATTAGCAAGAATGACAATTATAGACACTTGCTGCAAATACAGTGTTTTTCTTTTTTAAATTAGTTACACATGACTAAGAGAAGTAATACCCACCTACAGTTGAATGTCAACACACCCACAGCAGGGCTCCCAGCTGTAGATATAAAATCACTGGATAAATCAGCTCTGCATAAAGCTTTCTTGGGAAGCATCAAAAGATAAGAATTCTGAGCACAGTCTCATTCATTAATTCACTCCAACCCACTTTCTCCTAAAAACATGAAAAACTATATCGGGCATCTTGAAATTGACAGAAAGTGTTCAAAATACTTTACAAGTGTTAATGTGCTTCATGCTTACCCCCCCCAAAAGATTCTTCCTTCACATTTACAACCACCTATGGTATTCTTTCTTCATGCTTAAACTGACTTATGATATTCTTTCTATATTACCATCTCCCTGGTGATGGTCGGACTTCATGGTACTCATTTCTGGCATTTGAGCCTTGGTGATAACCTTCTAGCAAGCATACGTGGAACTTTTAACTCACTTCTAACCAGCATTACATGGTGAAAGAGATGAGGTATACATGATCAAATTGTAAGTCTTCACATTGTTGAACTCTTTTTGTCTATTATTTGCTGAAGAGAAGCAAGCTATTCTAAGTCCTACAATCAGAAGGAAATGGATCTTGCTAATAAAGCTGAGTGAGTTTAAAAGTAGACTCTCTCCAGACCAATCTCTGAAAGAGACCCTCAAGTCTCAAGACACCAGGATTCCAAGAGATGAAGACTCACATCTTGACTCCAGCCTTTTAGAAGATCCAGCACTTAGATTACTAGTTTACTAACACAGTGATATTGTAAATGTGGGCTGTTCTTACGGTGCTTTTTTATGCAACAGTAGTTAATGAATCTCATCTTACAGGAGAGGACATCTGGGGATATTAATCATTTTGCTCAGGGGAGTCCTGTGCAAATTATTGATCCTTACAATAATAATAAAAACTACCATTTTGAGCCATTACAACACATTTTTTACCCTCAAAAAGTTCATATCTAGAGAATAAATTGAGATGAGAAGCAGCTAGATGTCAGGACAGTCAATATAAGCTAGAGCTGTGAAATGTGATTGGAGAGACTGGTTCTCAAAAGCAAGCCTGGAAAAACTTGGCATGATCCTGAAAAACATTAAGTTCCAAACAGGTAGAAATTATGGTAAGAGTTGTTCTAAAAAGAAGTAGCACTGTATCTAAGGATATAAAGGTAAAAGAAACTGTGCCTCTATAGGTTTCACCGAAGTTTGAGACAAGTAAAACCAGACAACTGGTTATGAAGACAAAAAAATGAATCATGTGAGCCATTATCTAATACAATGCTCTAGTAAGCCTATTTTTCCTGGTTTCAAAGAACTTCTTGATGATCTCAACCTCTTGAAGGCTTTAAGCGGTCAGTGTCAGAGAATTAATTTCTCATTTATTACATGTATCTATTAGAAGGCCCAAGAGTGGCTTTTCAGGTGAATAAACAGGACCAGAAGGAATCTGTAAAGGCGCAGGACATATTATAAATCAGACCAAATTTGCAAGTGGTCTTTATTGTCACCAGAAGCATGGTTCAGCCATAAAAGGATTTCTAGTTACTTCATCCATGCAAGCATTTTGTGCCCAGTGGAAACATCCTTTACCATCTCTCCCAGGCAACAGATCCAAAGATATAGCACAGAAAGGGAGCATAATTCGGCTATAAAATGTAATAAGTGATTTTATGTAACTGAAAAGCCAGATCTTTTACTATGTCCTCCTCCTCATTTTACAACCAGTTAATATTTTTCTGAACTTTTGTGTTGTATTCTACTCAGATTGCCTCTGCAATCTTTTTTGCCTATTTTTTCCTGCCAAAGCCACAAGAATAAAGCTGTCAGATGGTCTGTGAGGCCATTTTTCTTGTCTGGCAAATTATCTAGAGGCAACCACAACCTCCTACCTGCTTCACTACATAATAGAAGAAGCCTATCCTAACAAAACAGAATTTAAATATTCTTTCGATCCATGTTATCTATAGACATCTAAGATGAAATAAGGGAAAGTATATTGCACTGGTATTTTTTTTTCAACCTTGTCCCAAGGGGAATGAGTGCATCTTATTATGAAGCTGCTTTCACCTGGTCGTGCTTGGAGATGCTATACAGCTCTCCAACAGGAGTATTTTCAAGGCGTTTGAACTGCAATAATAAATGAAGCTGTTTCTGGGGGAAAGAAAGACACAGCAAGGAAGTGGCCCTGAAGAAGATTAAGAACCAAAGGGAGCTAATGGTATAGAGTGGTTAGGCTTTGAGTATGATGAGGATTTATGGTTTCAATTAGAGCTGGAAAGCAATTTCAGAAAGTTATTAGCAGACGTCAGGCATTCTCAAAGATGGCTCATTTGTGCATTGCTCAAGATTAGCTGGGTCTTTTAGTTGTTTACAAACATACTTGGTAGCTTGTAGTCAATGTGCGGAAGTGACTGTAACATTACATATTCAGAGCTCTTTAGCTCAGATGAAGGCTGGTGCTTTGCTTTGTTACTACTCCTATGTGAGCCAAGCAAATCTCATTATTGCTACATATTCTTCAGTTCAAAGAAAAAAAAAACAGAACAGAAAGGTAAGTTCCCCCACCTGTTCTGAACACTCATACACAGTGTACTTTCCTCACAGTTAAAAATTCTTCAATGCTTCAAATACTTCATATTGTGATGCCTAGAATACAAATTTAATTTTTAAGATCTCCCCACTGGATTGTTTTGCATGGAAACCCATAAATCTTTAGTCGAAGTGTGCATATTTTTCTCTTTTAAAGCCTCTGGAGGCATTATTCATATGGTGTAAAAATTCTCAAGTAGATTAGAATCCTGTTTCAGACATCTGTAAACACAATACAAAGTGCTCAGTCCCAGAATACATGGAAAGCTGGGTCTGATTTTTTATTTTCCTTCACATTGTAACCCGTGCAGCAGACCTTGATCTCAGCTTCCCACTGAGGCAGGATACTCACAGCTCTTCATCCAGAGAAACAAGGAGGTCCTCTTCTCTCAATGGTGTTAGCCTTCCTCTTGAGAAGACAGGCCCTCTGACCAGGGATGCTGGGAGAAAAAGCTACATTTACTTAGGTTCCTCCTCTAGATAGCTATTCAGGGTAATCTTACCTTGATATTAAAAGTCAAATACATATGAAATATCCATTTCTTTATTTATTGTTATCCCTATCGACCATATTGTCTTACTTGGAAAACATATACTTTAAATAAAGGAAATGATTTCCCCAAATCAGATGAATGTGTCCAAATGTTTACTTTTCCAGCTGAGAGATTCTACTGTGATGCTCCAAATGCAGCATAGACAAGTGAGGCAGAACCTACCAATGATTTGCTCATTCCAAAGCCCCTGAAGTGGAGAAGGCACTACAGTGTATCCATTCCATCTTAGGGTTTCATCTCCTTGTCCCTTATCCTCCTGATACATAAGTAAATTCAATGATAATTGCATTGGTAAGAGGATTAGAAATATCCAGATTTCAGTTTTTATCTTGGAAAAACTTAAGTCAGTGATATGAAGTGTCTATCAATGTGGGATGACGAGAAACTAAGAGAACACAAGCATGCTAATATCCCTAAAAATCTGTACTACCTCCAATTTGCTGCAGGTAAAAGGAGTTGGGAATTCCATTATTCATCTTTCATTTACTACCCAGGGAATGAATACATGAATGGATGAGTAAGTAAATTAACTTCTTTCTATCAGTTGTTTCTTTTCCTTTTCTTTCTTTCTTTCCCCCTTTTAGTTCTGGGGATTACGTCTGGCATCCTGAATGTGCGAAGCACCAGCTCTATTACTGAATTGTAACTCTGGCCTTAATTCCTTACAATGTTTATTTACTTGGGTCTTGTCTGGGGGGGGGGGAGGACCAGAGATTTGCCTGAACATTCGAAATAAGATTCTGAGCCATAAAGAGATGAGAGCATGTTTTTGGTGGTGGTTATGAGCAGATGACTCAGAAGTCCTCTCCAGTGCCTATGGCATATGTGTTGGCCAGTTGGATAGGTACCTGTAGCATGGCTGCTGGCTATAGGGCTGGTACTATTGTACTGATAAATGGTTAAATATAAACTCTTGGATTATAAATATTAGAAGATTTTAGTGAGTTAATTGGCATAGTTTTCTATGATTAAACAATATGCAATAACATGAATTACATATTTGTACTTTTGGAGGTAGTAGAGATTGAACTCAAGGCCTAGTTCTTTCTAGGAAGACACAACTATATTTGCCATGCTCCCATTTAATATATTGTATTCCTACCAATACAATGAAATACAGGCATACCTATATATACACTGATATTCAAAGGTTATTTATAAATAGTTTGGTATGACCTTTTTCACGTATGAACTTGAAAGAGATCTGAGGTTTTGTTCTACCGATGTGCATCAGTCATTGGTAGAAAGTTTCTCAGTTCTCTGGCACTTGCAGTCTGCCCCGCGAACATGCCAGTGACTGGGCTGCCAGAACCTGAGAAAACCCTTAGGCAAGGAAACTTGGTGGCTTACAGTTGAAGGCCTCAGGTCTACCAGCATGAAAACAGTGAGCATGTAGGGACTAAGGGCAGCCAGCATTATCAGTGTCTGCATCATGAGCCAGCTGCTCCAGGCTCTCTGCCTACATTGAAGTCCATGAAGGAAAAATGGTCCTTCCCTCCTAACAACTCCGATTTCTTGGCTATACTTTTTGGATTGTACATTTTAGAGCCTCTGGTAGGATCAAGGGCAGTGCACTTTGCATTCCAGAGTACTGTAATAAGGAGAATCAACAAAGAAGCTAAACAGAGATGAGATCTTCTTCATATTCTTTGAAATTTAGCATGCAGGGAACAGCAGGCTGTCTCTCCACACAAATTGCCCTTAAAATCCAAGCAGTTAATCTTAAGGCAAATAAACTGTTATTTTAATAATTAATTTCAACTCCTTAAAAAATGATGGTTAGAACCTAGTTACCAAGGGTTTTTTTTAAATAGTTATTTTATTGGGTTCAACTTTAAATGAAAGTTTAATGTGTAGAAGCAGACAAGTGAGGAAATAAATGGTTTAATAATTCATTTACATTATCCTAAACCTATTATGATTCAAAAGACTGTTAATGATAACTGCAGGAACTGGGAAAATGGTCAAGGTAAAGGGAATGGCAGAGGCCTATGGCATGCCTAGCATAGAGGGAAAGCCAAAGTGACCAAGATAAATAACTCCCATCTCAATTTGTTTCACAGTTCTTATCTATTTTATTATCAATGTAATCAAAGTAGGAATGTAATCAAACAGGTATTTAATTAAATAAAATTTCACAATAAAGTTTAGTGAATTCTTTTTTGCTTTGAGAAAAATGCTTGAAAAGAACAGTATAAGGAAGAAATGAGATCTGGGTGCTGCAATGGGGCCTAGAACATCTACGCAAATTACTTCAGACTTAACTGCATTCTATCCCAGGGCCTTCTGAAAATTAAACTGGTGACCTTGATAATCCCTAGTATCATTTTGAGCCCTAAATTGCCTGATTCTGTATGATACATTTTATAAAAGCAGTTGTGGCAGAGATTTAACAGAAAAATGAAGCCAAAGATCAGTAGCAATTATGAATATTGAAACACATTCATATAAAAAATAAAATCAACTTGGAAACATAATTGAACATTCTCTCAAGCTATTTTCATATTCTCCAACAATCCTCACAGTGAGTGATGTTATTGAGTAGAAATTAAAAGGCAATAACAAACATTTTTTAACAGTCATGTTTATTTCCTTTGACAAATGTAAAGTGTTCTGAGGCAAGAAAACAGTGTTTCAATTCTGATCTCTCCCACCCCATCTGTTTCTACCCCTTCCCTTCCTTTCCATCTCCCTCCCCTTTCTTTCCCTTCTTTCCTCTTCTTTTCTCTCCATTCTCCTTCCTTCCCCTCCACTTCCTTTTATTTTCTTCTAAGTCTGTTGAGCATTTAATATTTTTTGCCTTTTGGAGGAAGATAATAAGAATAAAATAATGTCCAATTCCCATCCAGCAAGCAGATATTTGTTCTTCATAGGGCTGTCTATACACCAGTTCCTTCTCTGCAGATTAGTTCAGAGAACTCAGTTTCCTCTTTAACTACAGATGCTCAATGGATTCAGGCTTACTCTACTCTGTGAAACAACCTGAATTCTACACAAAAAATAATTTCTGCTTTTCTTTTACAGTGTTCTCTCCATTGGAATGAGGAAATATAGAACTAAATTAGTATGTTTTAACTCCACTGAAGATGTTTAGGTTTCTGGTTTGTTCAAAGAAGAAGTGTCACTGATGCCCCAGGGAATATTAGGAAAAAACCTGGGTGTGGGATGACAGATAAGGCTCTCAGAATGTTTGTGTGTGCTTGAAGGAGCTTTTTGGAGAAGGCTGAATGGAGATGTCCTAATATGGACCAAATATACAAAACAATGAAAGGGTCTGGATTAGAGACAACACTTGGGGACTTATTGTCTTATCCTTCTTGTTAATCAAAACAGTGGGCCAAAACAAAACAAAACAAAAACAGTGGGCCTAAGGAAAAGAATCTTTGTTAAGAAAGCACCATGAGCCAGGTACCTCTTTTGTTTTACCTCATGCACACTCCGCAGCTATTCCCCAGGAAGATGTTATTAATTTTATTTTACAAACAAAGAGAGGTTCAATGAACATACCCACACTGAACCAAGAAGAACTAACCCAACTAAACAGGCCTATTTCAAGCACTGAAGTAGAAATGGCAAAAAGAGACCTTCCACCTAAGAGAAGCCCAGGGCCAAATGGATTCACAGCTGAATTCTATAAGGTCTTCAAAGCAGAGCTCACACCAATACTCCTCAAGCTCTTCAACGAAACTGAAAATGAAGGTTCTTTACCAAACTCATTCTATGAAGCCAGTATAACCCTCATCCCCAAACCAGACAGAGATTCATCAAAGAAAGAGAACTTTGATGAACATCGATGCAAAACTTCTCAACAAAATAGTTTCTGGGTCTTTATTGAGAAAATTTCGACCTGTGCCAAGGAGGTAAAATACTCCCTTTCTTACTTCATTATTCTACTGTTTCTCAGGTCACAGTTTTCAAATGTGGCTCTCCATTCCAGCCTCCATTCTAATCAGAAGCAGTACTAGCAAAACAGCAACCATTGGGGGGAAATACTATGTTAGAGAAGAGACTATGTTTCTGGATTTGGAGAGATCTGTGTACTTTCTACCTTGAAAGATGGAGGTGATACAAAATGTCTGGCAAATGGAAGGGAAGGGAAGCTATGCCCCACTCACCTGCAGCAATCAGCTTACAGCGAGAAGAGTTTGATCTTTGTATTATGTCTCATCCTTGTTTGCTTCTTGCCAGCCAAGGAGTTTAATTTTCTTGCAATCTCTTTCCTATTATTATCTTTCCATTTTCATTAGGTGTGTGTCACTGGACTTCTCTGTGGTCAGAATTCCAATATCTCCTGTAATTTTCAGTGCCAACTCAGTCATTGGCATTACCTCACCATGTGGGCTTTTTTTTTTATTGACCTGTCCAGCACTTTTCTTCCTGTCACATCAACCTTGACACTGAAAGGCTGGGAAGCTATATGAATACCCAGGTACTCCTAGAGTCATACAGCTTGTCTGGGTTGTCTGCTGTTTCCCTAATCCAGCAGAAAAGGCCTGCTGGATTTAGAGAGGAAAGAGCCATGGCAGCTAGTTCACTACAATATTAATTTGGAGCTTCAGCTAACCAACGCTCCCAAGGCCAACTAGTCCCCATGGAAACAAAGCTGTATTTTGTTGATGTTATACCAGAATTTTCTTCAGTAAAATGTCAGCACTAGCACAGCTTCTCTTCCTTCATTGTTCTCATCAGGGTAGTGAAACTTCAACTACAAAGAAAGACCATCCTAAAAGCTATTTGGCTTTTTTTTTTTTACTCAAAATGCCACCCAAGACCACTCAACAACCAACCAAGGAGAGAGTCAGCAATAAGAGTAGAAGCAATAAAAGCTTTCTTCCCTAGGTTTTTGTTGTTAGTGTTTTTAAAGCAGCCTCCACTAAATAAGCACATTTGTCTATAGGTTAGTAACTTGCTGAAGAAGCTATCATTCTGTTTACTGTACTGCAAGTATCAACATGTTCTGTGTTTTTGTTAACTGGGGCATATGAATTGTACAAAGAGGTATTATGTTATTTTACAATCCATAAAATGTACTTTGCTCAAATTAATACCACTGTTGCTCTTTTTTTCCCCCATCCCTGGCTATCCTGGCTATTTTCAACAACTTTCAGTGATCTCCTCAGACAGTGACAGAGTGTATTTTGACATTACTCATCCCCACCATTCTGCTGTCTTCCCCTCCTTCCCCTTATCCCCAAGCAGTTCCATTATTACACTCATGTTGTCTGTCTGTCTGTCTATTTATCATCTATCTGTCTTTACACATACATGTTACATATACATCCATATATGTATGTACATACACATATATTTTAGGTCTATACTTAATATATGAGAAAAATATGTGTCTGTTGTCCTTTTGAACCTAACTTTTTTGCTTAACAATGCTGATCTCTATTTCCAATCATTTTTTCTTGGAAATGACATACTTTCCTTCTTCTTCATGGCTGAATAATACTCCATGGTATGTATACGTCATATTTTGTATTCTTTGATTTTACACTGATGACCATTGGTTTTATAATTCAAAAACTGCACTGATCTTGACTTGTCTCTAATCCAGTAAGATGTTGCTTCCAATTCAAACTCCTGATGAATGTCAGAAAAGCTATAATATACAAAATCTCTACTACCTCAGTGCCTTTGCACTTGCTATTCCCTCTTCTAAGCCTCCTTCCAAGTGTCTCAGCAAGGCTAGCTTCTTCTCTTCCCTTATGTTTCCATGGGCAAAGGGTCCTCACATGTGTCCTGGTTATCTTATCTTTTATCATAATCCTTCCTTCCTTCCTTCCTTCCTTCCTTCCTTCCTTCCTTCCTTCCTTCCTTCCCTTAGTTGTGTATGATTCTTAAAACATGTACTTAAAAAAGTAATTATTTTCCTTATTTTATAAGTTCTCCTGCTAGAAAGTACCTCCATAGAAATAAATTTTTGCTTACTGAGTTTCCAATGGGTGTACAAAACACCTTGTACCTGGGCACTGGAAACATTCACAAGCCTCTATAGGCATCACATAAGAACGGAGCATCCCTGGACTCTGGAGCAGTAGATTATAAATTGAAAGCTTCTTTCTAGGATGCAATTGAACAGAAAAATATTTTCCCTAATTCACGACCCCTCTGAATCCACCTCCCAGAAAGAAAACAACCTACAATTACAAGCACCATTGAGACTGTCTGAGGTTGAAAGAACTTGCTATCAATTTAGCTGGTGTCACAGGAGCACTTTCAACTAGAGCTATAATTAAGCTCACGGTATGGAAAGTTCCTCCAGTTTGTAACGACACTCTACTGCTCAGTTCATCATTAGCAAATGTCTATAAAGATGTACTAGAAGCTGGAAGCATTGCTCTAACTCACTCTTATAGCTAATTCCACTTACACAGAGTAGCAATTAGCTACATATATTATCCATGGTTTAAAAGTTGCCATTTAACAATATTTGCTGAAAGAATTGTATTGAGCAGAGTAAAACCCCAAAATTCTGCTTTTATTATGTGTGTGTACTTAGACATAAAACAGTTATTTATTTACATAAAGATATTTACCCACAACTGTGTATATTTATACAAGATTGATATATAAAAGCATAGCTATATTATCTATATAAACCATAATATATATTATATACATAAATTAGTCTCTTTCTCTATATATATGCAGAGAGAGGGAGAGAGAGAGAGAGAGAGAGAGAGAGAGAGAGACAGTGAGAGAGTCTGATTTGCCTGACTCATTGTGTGGACAGTTAGTGATATGTGAATAAGGATTTGCTGCTTGTCACAGGCATTTTCCTCCATCACATATGCTCTCCCTAACAGAACAGGTGTTTCTGTGTTTGAGATGTCCCAGGTTGTTCCCATACTTAAACAGACATTTTATAACTCTATGAAAAGGAGATCTGCATTTTTTTTTTGCCAGTCCTGGGCCATGAACTCAGGGCCTGAGCACTGTCCTTGGACTTTCTCAAGGCTAGAGCTCTACCACTTGAGCCTCAGCACCATTTCTGGCTTTTTTCTATGTATGTGGTACCAAGGAATTGAACCCGGGTCCTCGTGCATGCTACGCAAGCACTCTACCACTAGGCTAAACTCCAGGCCCGAGATCTGCATTTTTTTAAGGGGCAGTTCTAATTGCGATCTTAACTATTTTATTTTCCCTACAGATCTACGATTTTTCCTTCGCATTCTTGGGCAGCTTCCCATTTCAGACAGTCAGGTCTGCCTCTGCCTCCTCTCTGAGGTTAAGAGGATGATTGCTGTTTAGAAAAGGTCAGGAGACTGTTTCTGAAAAGTACACTTCCTGCTTGATGATTCTTTGATCCTTACACCTGCAACACAAAGAGGTGGGGGTAGGAGGGAGTTCTTCCGTTTTCAGAACTGCTTCATGGCTGTGCTCACCAACACTGGAATCCCAACCAAGAGATAGAAGATGCCCTGTCTCACTCCCTAGAGCAAGCCTTCGGAGTTCAAACAAAGGTTTCTAACAAGTTGGGCTCCACGTCACTGCAGACATAAACCAGAAGCCGTTCTAAATCCACTAGCAAAAGTGCATGTGCTACAAGTGGAGTAGACACATGGTCTCACCTGTGCTAAAGGAGAGGATTGAGCGCACCATCAATGATCACCTAACCACCTGCATGTTTAGGTGCACAGATGCCTAAGAGAATCAAAACAGGAGTTTTAATAAAATGGCGGCAAGGTAAGCTAGTGTGGGCCATGGTGGAAGTTGATAACTGCTGAGAAAGATCTCTTATGCTACTTATACTAGACAATCAATTCTTCCTGGGCAAGGAGAAGTGGATAGACAACCAACATTATCATTTCCAGAACTCACACCCTCAGGCCTGTAAGCCTGATGGGCAGAAGCCTGGCATTCCAAGAAGGGCTTCCAGGGAATCCCTACAGGGGTTGCTACAGTTTTCATAAACATGGAGGATACCCATTTTCCATGCTCAACCCAGGGCAAATCAGGGGTGAGGAAAGTCTACATAAGATAGCAAGGGATCTATCTGCTACTCCTTGTGAAAAACAGAGACCTTTTCTAAGCAGTCAGGCCCACCTAGCAAAATTCTTATCTCCTCAGCCCTAATCCAGTTGTACTCAACACTTCTCCTTGGGCCTAGAACCAGGTACTTCCTGAGGCTCATCTCAGTTGTGAAACAACACCAATGACATGAATTCAAGTACAAACAGCCCTGGATTTCAAAGAATTGAGAGGTGATCCTTCCTTCTGGCACCTTGCCTAACAGTTCAATACCCTGGCATCAGTACACCCTGATGAGATGTGTTCAATTTCATTCGTATTAACTTGGTCCCTAATATGTATACAGGTATGAGTGAAATATGCAAGTAAACTGAATGAGAGGAATTTGTCACTTAAATCCCCAACAAACTCTCAAATCCATGTGACTCCTTGCAGCTAGCATTGCAGGCAAGAAGGTCCTTTTGTTTGTTTACTGAAACATAAATCTGCCAGAAGAGTCCAAGTCTAAATTACTGTTGCATTTTTGATGGAAAGCTGCCACATAACTTAAATTCCAACAGCTCTACAGCTTCCTATATTTCTTATTTGTGACTTGCCACCTCATAGAAAGAGTGCATTGTACTATCATTTTAATAAATAGTTTTTGAGTGAAGGACATTTTTCTTTGTGTCCAAAATCCATCTGTTTATTTTTTTCCTTCTCTTTACTGACATATTTTGAGATTCAATAAAGGGCTTTGAAAGTAATTTTATTTCAAAGATAGTCATCATGTTTCAATGGCTTATAGTCCATATGACCAAAAAGAATTGTGTCTTGAAGTTCCCAAAGAAGGTGAAGCAAAAGACAATTCTGGTTTCAGTTCATATGAGGGAAAGGATAACGTGGGTGGTGCTTGTTCAGCCACTTAGCTGTGAGTAAACACTATTTTAAAAGTTATTTTTGAAAATCAGTTTTCGTGGGTTTTTCTCATCAACAAAGTACTTCCTCAGAACAGCAGATAATTATCTAGTCTATCAGGGCAAATGAAGCTTGTGTTCATGATCGAGATGTCACTTAGATATGGATTCAGTCCAATTGGATTCACCATCCAAGCTGTGAGAAATGGCTATCGTACAAATCTTAATCTTATATGAAACAAAAGATTAAACTGTCAATATTACGATGAACTGGCGTGACAAGCCCAGTGATGGAACCTCTTTCAGAGCTGCCTCTAATGATACGTATGCAAGGAATAGATTTTTCTTGATAATGCATGTAATTAGAGTACAGAACAAAACGTTCTGTTCAAATTCATGACATGCCCAACTAATAAAGGAAGAGAGGATAAGGCCCTAGCTATTTGTTTTCATGAAAAAGCTTCCATCTACGATATATGTTAGAGAAATTAGTTTTTAATCTAGGTGAATAGATGACCCTGACTGTGTTTTGAGTTGATGTGTGAGAATTTAAGCAGAAATCAGATTGTGATGCTTAACAAACTAGACAGACATGCATCTTTGAAGAGTCAAGAGGATCAGAAACATTGGTTGGTTTTTAAAGCTCACCTTATGAGGATTTTTGCTTTCATAAAATATAATCAGCAAGTACGGAGAAGATTTTTGCTGAAATGTATTTGTTTTAAATTTAGATATTTGAGAAGATAGGGACATTGATTCAGCAGTGATATCTCTCCATTGACTTGTACAAAACAGAGAACTACAGCTCTGAATTGCAGACAGATTTGAGAGGCTTCTTGCTGCTTGGTACCAGCTCTTCAGGATGAATTAGCAACCATACAACTGGTACTTGAAAGAAAGCTTTACATCAACTCTAGTGTTTATTTTTTACAGTGAAGGTATTGTTGAATCCACTGAACATATGCAAGAAATTGCTTTTGAAAGGCATTTTCCCCCAGCTTCTAAGAACAACAGCAGAAAACAACATTCTCCTTGTACTAGATCAGATAAGAGCGGTAATCTTCACATACAATGCAAAGGAACATAGTTAAGCATGAGGTAAAGGCCAGGGACTCCAGTTGTATGTAACAGAACACAGGTAAGCATGAACTAAAACGTCAGGGTCTCTGGTTATATGCAATAGAACACAGGTAAGCAAGAGATAAAGGGCAGGGTCCCATGTTTTGTGTTTCAGCCTCATTCAACACTTTACCAAATACAGAGTATATTCGGACTACAGATGTAAAACCAGAATGTACTCTACCCAAGTTAATAAAAGTCATCAAGATCCATCCAGTTGGATGCTAAACCACAAACAGGAGTCATCTTTACTTCCTCCCTTAACCTTTCTGCCCACTTTCAAGCCATTAACAGCTACCAGGTTTTTTTTCTCAACACATATCACAGAACTGTCATTCCTTTCTAGCTTCATTCAGCTGAGACTGTCACCTCTGATTGCCTACCCTCCTCAAATTCTTTATTTTAAGGTTATCTCTCCTTTCGTAGACTTTTCTAAGCCATCTTCAAGAAAGTACAAGTACAGTCAGTTTGGGTTTGTAAGACTTAAAATGTTGAATGATTTATCTATGCCTACAGAATAGGTCCAAATGTGCATGAGGCACAGCTTCCAATTTGGCCTCTGCTCCTTTATCTTGCATCATTTCACAAACAACCAATAACACCACAGCCATACTACTTACCTACCTGATTCTTCTTCTGTACCCAGCTGTTATCCCATTGGCTGGACTACTTGTCATCTTGATTGTTTCCTTAGAATTAGCTAAAATAGCTTGCAGTTTCTAAGGTAGATCTTCCTTTATTCAGAAGTTTACTTTGTTTCACTTAGATAAATCTGCAACAGCAGTCATACCTCAGTTTCCACAGGGATTTGTTCTAGGACACTCAAAGATACTAAATAAAACTTGAGGATGCTGAAATCTCATGCACAAAGTGTGTAGAATTTGTATATGACCTATGCACACTCGTGTGCACGTTCATTATCTCTATCTAGTATATTACAAATGTTATGAAAGAGTTGTTAATACTGTATGGTTTAGGCAATAGGGATGAGAAAAAGTCTATACATGCTAAACACAGATGCATTTTTTCTTTCAGTGTTTGCATTCGTTTGGTGGTGGGACATGGAAAGAAACTATACTGTGTAGATTCACCTTTCTTCTTCGTCTATCTACCCATGTCAACATAAGTGTGCTAATGGCTGAGATTCTGCTGCTTTACATTTTTACAAGCCTACTATCGATGTTTGCTAGTGAATACATGAGTATAGTCAAATTCAGCTTTTAAAGATGTAAGCTGCAAAACCGTAAAGACAAAGGTTAGTTTCAAGGAGGGTAAACTGCCTGTTGGCATTTTTTCATGTTCAGGGTTTTTTTTCCTTCATGCAAAGGTAAATGGGCAATTATATCTATTATTCATAAGAAGAAAGTTTATTCCATGTGATCCATACCTTTAAATGTATTACACATTAGTGCATATATAAACAAATGTGCATGTATATGTGTATTTATATACACATATATGTATGTTCGATTACTATGTACAAAATTTGTGAGGAAGTAAGCCAGGTTTTTTTCCTGAAAGACAAACCTTTTAGAAGCTTTGCTACCTCTTCTGGCTACTCAAATAACAAAGACAGCAGTGTTAATATATCCCTAAGTACTACATTTATTGCAAAAAGCATGTAGGCTGCTTATATCTGGTGTATGCATTCACTGTAAAAAACAAGTAATGGAAGATTTGTAAAAAGTGAGAGATTCTTGGATGACATTGAAATCTCATATAAATCTAGGTACAATGAGAAATCTGAACAGTTACTTATGTCCAAACATAGGGAAAATAAAGATTTCATGGTCACACATATTTTAAGTAGAAAAAAAGAATACTGTGTAGTATTCTATTTTAACTTGTTTCCTTATTATTATTCATTGTGCAAAGAAAATTCAGAATGTAAGTGAAAAAAGTAATAAACAACTTAGCTCTGTACTTCTTAAACTAATAAATGTATATATTTTATTCTATAAAATTAGAAACTTAGAAATCTAGCAGACATGATCTTATTAAGGCAGAGAATACAAATCTCATGTAAAATTTAAATATAAAATGGCTGCTCTGACAAAGGTCTCATATGTAAAATATATTTATAGCTAAAAAAATTGAATCTCTCCAAAACAAATCTTCAAACAACCATACCATTAAAAGATGGGCCAAAGACTTAAAGAGAGACTTCTCTGAAGAGGAAATAAGAATGACTGATAGACGATGTTTATTTGTTTATTTGAAATAGGATAAGGAAGGGAGAAAACAAAATGCGGGGGGGGGGGGTAGAAGAGGGAAATGGGAACAAAAACATGAGATGGGATAGCAATGATTGTTAAGGAATGCACCTTCTATCTGGTAAATATAATGTAACCCTTCTATTAATTACAATAAAAATTTTAAAAATGTCCTATAGACACATGAAGAAATGCTTGACATCTCTGGCCATAAAAGAAATGCAAATCAAAACAACTCTGAGAATGTACCTCACTCCAGTTAGAATGCCATGATCAAGACATCTAATAATAGATGTTGGCGGGGATGTGGCCAGGATGGATCACTACTACACTGTTGGTGGGAGTATAAACTCGTTCAACCATTACGGAAAGCAGTATGGTGGTTCCTCAAAATACTAAACACAGAGTTCCCCTATGACTTAGCAATCCCACTCCTTGGCCTTTACCCAAATGTCCAGAAACAAGGACATACTAAAGCCACTAGCACAACCATGTTCATTGCAACATTATTTACCATAGCAAAGTTATGGAACCAACCCAGATGCCCCTCAGTAGATGACTGGATCAAGATGTGGTACTTATACATAATGGAATTCTATGCTGCCATCAGAAAGAACAACATCGCCCCCATTTGTAAGGAAATGGAAAGACTTGGAAAAAAATCATATTAAGTGAAGTTATCCAGACCAAGGAAAATAAGCTCAATGGTTTTCGTCATTTGTAATAATTAGTGCACATCTAGGACTCTCCTAGTTGAGGATTCATAAAGTCATATAGGATGAGACTAAATGAAAGGATCTTTAAGATATAGAAACAAGAGCTTTATATCGTGTGATTATTGTTCTTAATATACTATGTTATTTCTCTTCTCCTTAGTTGTCCTTTGGTTAATCTCATATTGTTACTTGGTATATTGTATATATGTTTATTTGTTTATTTGAAATAGGAAAGGGAAGAGGAGTAAAGATGATTGGGAGGGAGTGGAAGGAAGGAAATTGGAGAAAAACATGAGAAGGGTTATTAATGTATGAGAAGTAATGCACCATCTGGCGAATGTAACTATAACCCCTCTCTATACGTTACCTCAACAACAAAAAAAAACTTTAAAAAAAAAGAAAAAATAGAAATGATGAGAAAAGTTGCTGATGCCTAACATGAATCAAATTGGTAGCATTTAAATATATTAATAATCATTATCTATTTTGTAAACATACATACACCTGCATTAAAGTAAATTAAGACTATTTCACATAAGAATATCATAGATGTAGCAATAAAAATATTACAAAACAGGCTGCTTTTTTGTTTTTACATTTTCAATAGTATCTAGTGAAAAAATTTAGATTTTTGTCAAGTCTAATTTATGCCTTTTTCTTTCTTTTTAAATATTTCTATATTTATAGCTTTGTTGATTTTACATATTATTTTGTTGTTAAGCTTGAAAAAGCACTGCCAAGTTCAAGGTCACAACAGTTCATTCCTATGCTGTCTTTTAAGTGTTTGACAGTTTCATGTTTATATTTAGGATATCTATTTAACATTTAGGGTTGTCATTAATTTTGAGTTAGCTTTGTTGATGATTGGATTCACGCTTGTACAAACACCTGGTTTTACTTTTAACTTATATTCATCATAATTTTGAGAGCTGTTATTGGCACAAAATGGTCAGATCATGCCATAAAAATGTTTGTCTTTTAACTGGTGTACTTAGACCAAATATTAATGTAACATATATTAATATAAATATTGATATTTTATGGCTTTCACTCTATTGTTTTTTCAAAATATCTGTTTTGTTCTTCCTGTGCTTTTATAAGACATTTGAACAGGTTTTTAAAATTATGTTTTAATTTTTCTGTATTTTTGATATAATTCTTTCTTTGTATAGATCTTTTAGTACTTCCTTTAGGCATTACCTTATATATGTACAATTTATTGTACTATACTGCTGTCATCATTTTACCAGTTTAAATGAAGTATAGAAATCTTAGTTTCCTTAACATACCATTGCCCATCCTGATTTAGAATACAATTGTTTTTAATATATCTACCCTTTCTGGACACTGAAATTCACATTAGATGGTACTATTTTTTTCTTCAGTTGTCAAACACAACTCAGAAGATGGAAGAAAGGGAAGGTGTATTGTATTTTATTCTTTCCATTATTCTCTCTTCTTTTTTTGATGTTCCCGGATTTCTTTTCTTATCCTTTCATTTATTTTCAGAGAACTTCCTTTATTCATTCTTTTTGGTTAGGTCTAATAACAACAAGTTTTCTCACAGCTTTCTTTTATCTGAAAAATATAATTTCCTCTTTGGTTTGAAGTGAAGTATTACTGGATATGGGATTCGAGATTGAAATTTCTTTTAGTAGTGAAGAAATGTGCCATTCTTGCTAGATTTCATGATTTCTAATGAGTAATCTAGTACCATTTGATTTTTTTTCTTTTATGGGTAGGGCATCAGATTTTTTTTTCTGATGACTTTCAAGAGTTTTATCTTTTTGTTCCCAGAACCTTCACTAGAATTTCTTTGAGTTAATCTATTTTGAGTTTATTCAGTTTCTTAAATTTATACATATATATCTTTTGTCAGATTTGGAGGCAATTTTGAGCCACTATTTTTTTATATTTTTTATTGTAATTAATAAGAGGGTTACATGATATTTGCCAGATAGAAGGTGCATTAATTCACATACATTGATACCCTTTCACATGTCTTGGTCCCCATTACCTTCCCCCCTCCCCACTCCATCTTGTTTTCCCCGCTTCCCTATCCAATTTCAAATAACCAAATACAAATATATCCAATATATCAGATAACAAAGTGAGATACTGTAACAATATGGATAACCAAGGGACAGCAAAAGAGATAACATAGTACCTTAAGGACAACAATCATTCATTATATGGCTTTTGTTTCTATATCTTAGAGGTCCTTTCAATTAGCGTCAAACTATATGGCCTTATGTATCTAGGTTTTGATCTATTGCAAATCTCTGCTAGGAAAGCCCAAGGTTTCTACCGATTAGGACAAATGAGGGAAACCATTGAGCCTGAGTTCCTTTGAGTCTGGCTAACTTCACTTAATATGATTTTTTCTAAGTCTTTCCATTTCCTAACAAATGGGGCGATGTCGTTTTTTCTGACAGCAGCATAGATTTCCATTGTGTACAAATACCACATCTTGTTGATCCATTCATCAACTGAGGGACATCTGGGTTGGTTCCATATCTTTGCTATGGTAAATAGTGTTGTCACTATTTCTTTGAATTCTTTTTTCCTCATTCTTTTTCACTTTGATTTCAGATCCCATGAATTTTAGATAAAAAATTAACCTACTAAGTGCTTGAATGGGTATGTATGTGTGTTTATGTATGTATTCATGTATGTATATATGTAAGTATGTATGTCTATATCTATGTATCTGTCTATTCTTACTTATGTGCTCTATCATACATATATGAAATATGTATTATATATGAGCACTTAAAATATTATGTATATAAATAAATAATACATAATATGTGAGTAATATACTAATGTCAAATATTCTATTTGTGAATTCTTATGTTGTTAGAATTATTTCTTTTACTATCATTTCCATTACTATGTCCTCAACTTCATTGATATATTCTTCTGTCCTGTCTATCGTATCATTTAAGCTCATTCATTTTATGTTTTATTTGCATACTTCTACACAGACACTATTCCAGTTTTCATATTTCAATAATTTCATAGGTGATCAATGAAACATTTTATGGCAGCTGCTTTAAAATCCTTGCCAAGAAGTTTCTACACTATTGTCAACTCATTGTTGATACCTGTTTGTCTCTTTCTCATTGAGGTTGGAATAGGCTATCTTAATATCATGATTAAAAAGTATCACTATTCTTTTCATTATGATCTTAGTACTTTGAATTAGTAACTGTGAAATCTGCATATTATTCAATTTTTTTATCAAGTCTCTAGCAAATAAAACAGATACCACTAAGTCACTGCCAGGATATGAGCAGAAGGTAAAATTTTTGTCTGCTCTTCAATTGGCAATTGATAGTGAAGCCTCCTTACCACTCAGTGGGAAAGGAAGGCAACTCAACAACCAAGTGAGAAAAGGGTTGTCATTTTTATTTTGTGGTGCATGGCCAAGGAGTTAAATTACTGTCTATAATGTTTACTTTGGCTTTTCTTGCATGATTCCATCTTTCCTAGTCTTTAAGTAAAGAGAGAACAGTTTGTAGATTATTATTTGTTTTACTTTTAGACCACACTCTGCCTCTATATCTGCAAATCTGGGTTGTTTTAGGCAAAAAGAAAACTCTTAAGAAGCTACTTTACTCACCACCATGTCACTCCTGGTTCAAAGGTACCTCATCTAGTTGTCTTTTCACTGTCTTTTACCTTTTCACTGTCTTCTTACTTGTTTAACATACAATGTCCAAGCTTTTTAGCTGTATTTTTTTGGAGGAGTGAAAAAGAACATATTTGTTTCACCTTTCTGAAACCATAAATTCTCATCTATCAAATTTTGAAATCTACATTGTTCAAATTTGATTGTGACTAAATGGGTCTTATGGTCTCTCTGGAATATCTACTTCCTGTGTTCTTAAAGTTATCCCAGTAGTATGATGTCTTGTAAAAAGGAATGTTAATTTTCTTCTGGATTTACAACAATAACTTTTGCTTCTAATTTCTGTCAAAATTAGAAGCTAATTATAACTTTTAAATATTTGATTCCATTCTCTAAATCCTTCAAATGTTTTGCTACCTCTTACAATTAGTATCTAACAACTGTTGCTATGTGATTCCCAGAGTAGTAAAAATGCTAATCTCAAAAAATCTACATTACTCTTGCACATTCATGTTCACTGATGCACTATTCACCACAGCCATAGCATTTCAGTATTATTCTCATGCCCTCATACAGTACACAAGTAGGATATCCTTTTTATTTCAATCTTCCTTAGGCTCAAAGCATGACACCAATTTTGGAACCAGCTTAACTACATCATTAGCATTCAAGTATATTCCACCTACAGTTGCCCCAAATTTGGTGATATAGTGGCCCATGACTGATATTAATGCCAATACCTTCCCATGCAATCCTATACAGGGCAAATAGGAAATGGTATGAAAAGACAGATTGGTGGGTGCAAAGAAAGGCAAAAGAGTATTGAATCTCCATCTTCTTATAGGATGTGCAGTGCTAACATCCTTCACGAGATAATTTGTTTCAGTGGAGAGAGAGGAGAGAGCAACAGGGAGGAGTGATAGCCCAGAGCAGCCTGATATTAGAGAAAAGGAAAACACTGTAGATTGAGAGTCAGAGTAATGCCCCTGAAGTCTATCCATCACCACTTTGACAATGGAGAGAGAAAGGAGTGAAGAAAAGTGAGCTGAGAAAGGAACAATGCTCTAGAAGAGTTTTGATAATACACTGAAAAGTGTACCTAACTACTCAATAGTACTGATTTTAATTTTGCTTTATGCAGAAAGACATAGAAACTATTAACATTTTCTCATAGATCTGAAACTATATGGTGGCATCCCAAATTAGCTTTGCTAGTAATTAACTAGTTAAACTATTTCATTTCTTATGCTAGGCTTCCTCATTACAGTAATGGTTTTAAGTTTAAAAAAAGGCAGCTGTGCTTCTAATCTACACTTACTTTTGTTTTGGATATTGTTTAATTTATCTCATTATCCATGTATAAGGTATATAATCGTGTTTTCTATTAAAAAATGCATACACAATCTTTTTGATTTTTTTTGCCAGTCTTGGGCCTTGAACTCAGGGCCTGAGAACTGTCGTTGGGCTTTTCTCAAGGATAGCACTCTATCACTTAAGCCACAGCACCACTTCTGGCTTTTCTATGTATGTGGTACTGAGGAATCGAACCTGGGTCTTCATGCATGGTAGGCAAACACTCTACCATTAAGCCAAACTCTTAGCACCTGTATACAATTTTTAATGAGGGATGGCATTGAAAATTACTGAAATATTCAAGGTTTTCCAAGAGTTTGTGTTTCCTCTAGGAACTTATAGAAGATGATTTGGGAATAAATATCAAACAAACCTATCTGAAATTTCTCTAACAATTGAAACGAATAAAATAGCAAGAATAAGAGTTTGATGATAAGAACTCTTGTTCCTTTCCAATATCGTAATTCATCTTCAGTGAACATTTTATAAATCATTAAATTAAAATTCAAAAATTGGACTCACAAGCATCTTACCAAAAATGCCACAGGGTTACTTACCTACAAAACAAAGTGAAGCAAGAGCAAAGTAAAACAAAGCAAAGCCAAACTAGCCAAGTTATCCTCTCACCTAATGGATACATATGTCAAATGAAGTGACAGATGGCAAATTTGATTTGAGATTGTGGTTTCCATCCTAAGGGGACCTGAGATTTAAGTAAATAGTATTTACTTAAAAATATTTCTACTCACATAGAAAATATAAGCCTCATGGACAGATATTCAAAGTAGTTTTGATATATATATATATTATGTTTGCAATTTAATAGAAAAGATGGTACCGGAAATAACAAAAACATTAACATGCATTTTTATCATTGGCCTTGATAGGTAAAGTTGGCCAGAAATAATAGTATTAATAGAAATAGGTGAGCCATGTCAGAACTTCACAACAGAGTGCTCTGGATGGATTACAGGTTTATTAATCCCTGCACATCTCAGGTTGCTCCTTGGAAGCTTGTTGTCCTTTAGCAACAAGCATCCTCTAATATTGTGCATGTATTTTATGCAGGGCTTCCCCTGAAATTGACAACATTCTTGCCCCTAGTTACAGAATATTATAGCATAAACGATACATGAACTGTTAGATATGGGAATTTTGACCATAATATTCATAAATCACATCTATTCATAAAGTTTTCTCTAAATGATGTCTTACATTTCAAGGGGAAAAGATATCTTCCCTTCAGAAATGCTTAGAGGCTGGGCATGCCTGTAATCCCTGCTGCTCAGGAGGGTGAGATCTGAGGATCACAGTTTGGCGCTAACCTAGACAAGCTGATGAGGCTCTTATTTCTAATAAACTACACATAAAAAGACAGAAGTGGCACTGTAACTCAAGTAGTAGAGTGCTAGTCTGGGGCAAAAGATCAGAGATATAACACCCAGGCTGAGTTCAAGCCCCAGGACCAGCACACAAAAAAAAAGAAAGAAAAGAATGGAAAGAAAAGGGGAAAAAAAGGGAAAAAAAAGCAAAGCATAGTGGTTTAGAAAGATTTGAGTCTATATTTACTGTTTGGTGAAACTTCCTATTGGAAGCATGGACTGAGGGTTTATAAACCATTAGGTTGGGAAAAAGAACCCTGTGAGTTTGCTATTCTTCACACTTCTTTACTTGAAACTCACCTGTGAAGAGCTGCTCTCAAAGGGGAGTTGCTCAACAGACAACAGGAAATCCATTGTGGAATCATCTTCTAGCAAGGTAAATAGCATTAGACCATTGCCCTGATAGGATTTTATAGTCAAAGCAATGGCAGAACGGGGAAAATAACACACAGAGTGAGAAAAGGCCTGATATCTAAATTTCTCTTCAGAATACTGTGGTTTGGAAGGTTAGTCTGACAGAGTGCATGTTAGAATGAGCTGAGAGCTGAAATTAGCACCTCCTTGTGATGTGTTCAATTCTATGCAATATCTGAAAGTGAAAATTCTGTGTTGTGTTAGAAGTGTCTCTGTTGTAGAAACGTTTGCTCCAGTGTAGTCATCTCTGATTTCCATACCATTTACTATCTCTAGTTCTTGCTCTGTGTGTCATTTATTGGCTAAATTTGGAATGGTCCTGATACGAACAGGAGCTGAAATGACTGATCAGTTCTACAGAAAAACTAACACAGTCTCTCCTGCTACAACTTGCAAGATTTTTATGAAAAGTGAAAATTTAATTTACCACTAAAAAACCCAACACTATTTATTTCACTTAATTCATTTTCTATAAGCAATCATTAAAAGTACCAAATGAGCTAATGTTTATAAATTCATATTTTTACTAAGGATATTTGACTACTCCATAGATCTTATCTTCTGCCTAACTGCTCTGTTAAAATATTTTGACATATTGTGATTAAGTGTAAGCAAAGGGTGATTTATTAATTGATTACAAATAAGTCTGAGTTAATAGCAGTACTAGAAAATAAATGCCTTGGGTCTACATTGCAAACACAGCTGGGGCTCCAAGGTAAAATTTCACATTTGAAACTGACACAAGTTCAAAGAGGAAACCCTTGGGCTGAAGGCTGTCCACACAGAGCCTCTTTGGACTGCACAGTCTTTGAAAATGTATGAGAACTAGCAACCAACACTGAAAAATCAGTAGACATAAGATCAAGAATGACCTTGACATCAATCATTAAGAGTTACCCTTGGCACCACAGAGCCTGCTCACTTCAGGTACTCTTTATACCAGCCCTGTTGAGCAGGTGTGAGCAGGCCAAACTGTCAAGGATGGATCTGTCATTCTCTCACTCAGACATGCCTTCAATACATATTTTCTGAGTCCCTACCAAGTGCTAGAGACAGTACACTGGAGGTTGTCCTCCTTGAATTTAGTCAATGGACAGAACTTACAGGGAATTAGATGGCAAAGCATTCCACAAGATTACAAACTTGTGAAAAGGGTTATAAAGAAGCAAAGCATTTTGAGAGAATCTGCCAGTGTCCCTCCTGAACTTCCTGTACTGGGGATGGTGGAGGAAGACCTGATAGGACTCTTGCAAAAGCAGATCCTTGAGCTGTGATGCTGAGGACAGTCAGAGGTTCAGCGGGCCAGTCTGCCGTAAGGACAGACAGTCCTAGAATGGGAGTTGGAGGGACGGACTACAGATTGTTCGAGGACTTCAAAGAACCTATCAAGCTTCAGACTCTTTCTCCTTCTCAGGGACTGTGAGGATTGATGGCTGATCCTAGCTGCAGGGCTCTGGCTTTACTTGGAGGGTCAATGTGACAGGGCTGGCTGTGGAGAGCACACCCATAATCATGGACATCAACTTTAAAGGCCACGAGGAGCCAGGCTGAAGGTCTGTGGCAGGTTCACTATTCTTCAATCCCAATCATGTTTCCCTGGGACCTGAGAGATGTCAGTCCTGAGGACAGATAAACATCTTAGATGCTAAGCTTGACTTCACGTTCTGCTCCCTAAGGAGCCCAACCTAACATAGTTCTTAATGGTCTATTTTCTTATAAGAACCAAGAAACACAGCAGTTTAAACAGAGATAAGATGATAAAGCAGTGAGTTCCATACCAGTCTATACAATATTAATTCTCTACTTGTCTCTATACCAAGGGGATTGACATATAAATTCCTATGTCAAAAGTATAACATTCTTGAGGTTTGGGAAAGCATTTCTATTTTAGGGATGATTAAGGTGAGTGAGTTTTTGGGAAATGTAGCCCATAGAGATCTGCCTGCCACAGTAGATTGAAAAAGTAGACACAGGCTTTGTAATGATTTATTTTTTTCCCCTGAACATTAATAAATTTAAGTACATATGTACTGTCTATGTGTATTGTCTCATGTAACACATACAATAACACTTGCAAATAGATTTTATTACTCCTATGTCAAAAGTATAACATTCTTGAGGTTTGGGAAAGCATTTCTATTTTAGGGATGATTAAGGTGAGTGAGTTTTTGGGAAATGTAGCCCATAGAGATCTGCCTGCCACAGTAGATTGAAAAAGTAGACACAGGCTTTGTAATGATTTATTTTTTTCCCCTGAACATTAATAAATTTAAGTACATATGTACTGTCTATGTGTATTGTCTCATGTAACACATACAATAACACTTGCAAATAGATTTTATTACTCCATAAGTACAGCTTGCAGCTAAAAGAATATATAGGTTCAAGTCCCTGGGAAGTTGAAATGGAAGTGAAGGCTACCTAGAAAGGGGAAATAAGGAGTAAGCAAGATGCAGCACACAGTGAGAATGCATTTCAGGCTGAGTTTTTATGTAAAAAATAGGAATGCCATTTAGTATGTTTATGTGAGGAAGGAAGGGAGAGAAGAATTGAGTGTGTTGTGAGTGATTAAATAGGTTGATGAGTGAGTAGGTAGATGAAAGCAAGGGGCTACATTCCCTCTACTGCCTTTTAAAAAACAATTCTGAATCTTATTATCATTCAAGAAAGAAAGTGGTCCCAGCCACATTCTTTGGAGTGAACTGGTTCCTCTGCTCCTGACTGTCTAGAGTGTCTGCTTGGCAACAATGCTCATTGTCTTAAAAAACTTACCGGATCACAGGAGTCTTCTACATCTCTGCAGCTCACTTTAGAATGATGAAACACCAGTCGCAAAGGCAAATGGTGTTTCTCAGCCTAGTGTCACAACAGTGATTGGTGGGATTCATGTTGGAGTTTTATAAGAAGTACTGTAAGTTGCATTTCTATCATGGAGAGTGCTGGGTCGCTGGGAAACATTTATAACAAAGCTGCTGTTCAGGTGCAGGCTAGAGAAGAAGAATGCAGTTCTGAAAGGGAAGTTTGCTGAAATCCCACCTGCATAAATTTAACTGAATATTGCTAACTTGGGTGGATGGATCACTCTTCATAGGCCTAGGTGAGTAAAACCAGTGTCTTAGAGCTTGAATTATGGAGAGAGTCATACTGCTTTATGCAAATGCAGTACAGAAATTTTACTCTCATGTAAAATCAGGTAGTTCTGAGGCTCTTGGAGAAGACACTGAATAGAAAATTCACCAAGAATAGTAAAATTTCAAGGACAATTTTCTAGAAATCTCAGGCTTTTATTTAAGAGATTCTGGCTAAAGCAGTTCTATCTTGTTGGCTTTAAGTAGATGGGGAAAAAAGGGAGAAATATTCTAGTGATAATGGGAATTGCCTACATAGTATTCATTCCTTTATGCAAAACACAGTCTTTAGGAAACCACTGTATTCCAGGTTTTGTTCATAGACTGAATATGAAAAGGGAAACAACACATAATTGTTTTGTTCTCAAAGTATTTACAGATTCAGGAATCTTGATGTTAAGAAAATTATATTCTCTTTCTTTGTTTTAAACACAAGGTACTTCATCATTCTTGACTGTACATTTTTTCTTACAGCTACAATGGAAGAATAGGAAGGAAATTAGAAAGCACTGGGAAACATGAAAAAAGATAGAGAAGGAAAACATAAAGCAGGAAGAATATCAAAGGTAATACTACCATATTTACTTCAAGGAAGTCAAGCCTGGTACAGACTTGAGGTGCAAATTGCCAAGAGTGGGCAGTTTAGTTATACTCTGGAGTCTCTGCTTCCTTTTTTTCCCAGACTTTAATCCTATTCCTTGAAATAACTCCCCCAAATGAAAGAATGAATGCAAAAAGTACCTAATGAGGTACTTTTTATTGTTTTGTTTATTTGGTGGTACTGATAGTGGGAATCAAGCTTAAGACAAGTGCTGCTCAGACAAAGTTTGGTTAAGGCGGTTTTGCATGTGCTAATCCCTAGCTAACTTACATAGTTATGTAGCTTTTACCATGGCCCACACAGCTGTATATGGAGGGTAAGATCTGGCTTTCTCTGAAAATGGTTATAGTTTCATTTCATTTCATTATTCATCATGGCACAATAGATTGTCAAAAACTAGCAAAATTACAGTTAAAATGTTCAACATCATTACCACTAGGGAAATTGAAATTTAAACCCCAAGGAGATCAAAGTACATACCTGTTAGGATAAAATATATTGCTTGTAAAAATGCAAAATTATATAGGTACATTGGAAAGCAGTCAGAAAGTTTTTTTTTTTTTAAATATAACCCAATAGTCTACGTGATCCAAGTGTTCTTTGGTAGATGAGAGGATACAATAATTGTGATGTGCCCATGCAAAGGAATATCATCCAATAATTCAAGGGAATGAACTACTGATTATTGTGACCTCACGTATGATTATCAATAAGATTATACCAAGTGAAAAAAGCTAGACATAAAAGGTTGTGTACTATATGCTTCTATTTATATGGCATTGCTATAAATCTACAGAGACTGCCCTGGATCAGTGGCTCTCTGTGGCTAGGGTGGGAGAAGAAGAGTTTGAGGAGAAAGAAAGAAATGGTATTAGAAGAGAATAACAACCTTTTACTTTCTTTCCCTTTTGGGGGGGGTCCTGAGGGCCTCAGGCTAGGTAGGTGTTCCATCACTTAAGCCACATCTCCAGCCCTTTTTGCTTTAATTAATTTTCAAGTAGCGTTTTGCACTTTTGCCTAGGGCCAGTCTTAGTTCATGGTTCTCCTACCCTTGCCTCCATGTAGATGGAATTACTGGTCTGAGCCACTATTTTTGGTTAGGCCGCCTGAAATCATAATCCTCTTGATCTCCATTTTGCAAGTAGCTGTGTTTACAGGCACAAGTCTCTGTACAGAGCAGTTTATTTTTCATTTCGGTGGTTTATTTGCTCAGTGTCTTCTAATCAATAACTTTAAGTTACTAAATATTCTGGATACTGCCATTTAAGCATCTCAAAAATTCAATTTGGTAAAAGGACATAATCATAAAGAGTTATGTTCTAGAATATTCATTGTATTTATGTATATTTGGCATTCCAAGGAGAAAGTCAAGTGATTTTCTGACTAATACCTCAATGGAACACAAACTTCAAAGGGATGTTAGAAGGTCTCAGGGCTCAGCTGCTGAATGTAGGCAAGGGAAAGAGGGAAGGAGACGAAAAAAAGAGAAAGAGGGGAAGAATAAGCATAAAAAGCCAACATTAAATTCAATACTTTTTTTGAGCAAATTCGTTTATGAGGAATTTTTTTATAGAGACTGAAAATGACTTAAAAATAAATGTTTTGTGTATTTTAGGGCAAAAGCATGACATAGACCATTAACATAATAGATTATCACAGCAGACTTGGGTGAAAGAAATAAGGATGAGAAAGAAACTAAAGAACTATGCCACTAGGTTCCATTATATGTTAATTATCTGGGTATTTGTTAATATTTTGTAGCTGGAAAACAAGGTATCGGGAGGAAACAGTAATTAAAAGGATAGAAATGATTAAATGGCAGACATGCTTTAAATATTTATAGTTAAATAGATATATGGGAAAAGTTGCCAAGACAAAACCAGTGTAATACTGATAATTGGATTTATGGACAACTTGATCCAAGCATGGTAGCTTACACTTGTAATCCCAGAAAACCTGCCCAGAACTGGCAGAACTGAGGGCAGGAGGATTACATGTTTGATATCAGGTTGAGCTACAAACTGATATGCTGTATGCTGTTGAGAGAGAGAGAGAGAGAAAGAGAGAGGGGGGAGAGGAATGGGAAGAGGAAGGGGAAATGCATTTTTCTACACACATACAACCACATATATATGAAAGCAAACTGAACCGGGGAACTTTAACACAACTCTATTAAAAATGGATAGAATAAGATAATCAAAATTTAAACAAGTAGATACGATTTGGAAGCAGAATTAATATTTTATCTGTTAGTAATATGTTAAAATTTGTACCTTTACATTCTTCTCAGTACAAAGGTGTCATTTATAGTAAGTAATTACATCCAAAGACGTGTCAATAAATTTTAAAGTGTTAATGTCAAACTAGAAATACAGAATGAGAAGATAGGTAAAATATCACAATTTTTAAATATAGAAAATTTAGTCCTGAATAATTCACAAACTAAAAGGGAAGTTATATAGAGAATTATAGAATTTTTAAGCTGGAATACTGATGAAAAGACCACAAATCAAAACTAGTAGAATGCAACAAAAACTAGAAGTAATTAAATGTGCATGTTCATAAAAAACTAAATAAAATATGTTTATATAAAGAGTTTTAGAAAAGGCAAATGCAAAAACAGTATTAAGAGAAAAAATAAACATCAAGAAGTAAAATAAAGTTGTCTGTCAACTATCGTTGGCTCTCAACTATAATTCCAGTTATTTGGAAGGTAGAGACAGGAACCTCATAATTCAATACAGGAAAAAGTTAGCAAGATTTTATCTCAAAAATAAAAAGCTTGATGTGGTGATACACACAATGCCTTGCAAAGTGGAGGTAGGAGCATCATGGTCAAGGAGAGACCAGGAAAAGTTAAGAGTGAAATCCCATCTGAAAAACAAACAATAAAGCAAGGAAGAACTTTGGAAATACCTAGCCACTGTGAGGCCCCAAGTTCAAACCACAGCACTACAACAGACAAAAAAAGAAAACTAAGATAAAAAGTGCAACAAGGAGAATGAACAGAAATTGGCTCTTTGAAGAAGACACAATTCTAGCAAGGTTAATAAGTAGAAGGGCATAAATAAATAATATTGTCAACAAAAGAAAATGCATGTCGTACTACAGATGTAAGATGTTATTATTAACATGAGAATCAAGGTAATTCTATTCCTTTGTTAGGATTAAGAAAAACCACTGGACAATTCAAATCAATAGGACAAGACAAAGGGAAGTTTTGTTAGAACTCTACTAGAAAAATTTTCTTTCCTTCTAGGAAAGCTTACAAGCTAAGAAACTTTTCCCCTTCCTTCTTTTTGATGTTGTCTGAAGGAATGCTGCATGCACCTTGGTAGCCCTATTAGATCATGGGACAAAGTTAACTGCCCACATTCAAATGTTGATTCTATTATAAAAATGGATGTAACTGAAAAGTCTTTTCTTCTCATTTGGAATGACATAATCTGAGTAGTCTTATCTCCTCGGTGGCAAATGAGGTACAGGGGTTTGAGTGGAGAGGCTGTCAGGGAGATGACTGGAACCCCCTCAAATTCTACTTCTGATCAAGACCTTGAAGGATGTGCAGGATGCATAGGTGTTTTCACACAGGCACTCACAGAGGGAAGGACCAGTGGCTATGTCTATCTAGGTAGGAGGCCAAGGCTCCCAGGAATGCAAACATGGGCCTTACCTATACATCTCCTTTTTCCCATGGCTCTTCACATGCCTTTTTTGATCATTTATAGAACATTCCATGTACACATATTTGGGGAATGAGCACCAATACTCTATATATTCCATTTTGTAGTTACATTAGCAGGAAGTTTACATAAGCGTAAAAAATGATTTTGTGGCTAGGCATCAGTGGCTAATGCCTGTAACCCTAGCTACTCAGGGGGCTGAGAGTTAAGGATCATCATTTGTAGCTAGCCAAGGAAGAAAAGTCCATGAGACTCTTATCCCCAATTAACCACCAAAAAACTGGAAGTAAAGGTATGGTTTAAGTTGGAGAGTACTAGCCTTGAGCAATAAATGCTTAGGGACAGAACCAAGGCCCTGAGTTCAAATCCAATGACCACCTCATGCAAATGTATATGAGCATGTGCATGCACACACACAATAAGTAGATAAATAATAATTTTGGGATGACATTTATTAATTTGCAGAAAACATTTTTAGCAGAAATGTACAATCTAAATCATTATTTAATATAAAAATGGCATGCATTCTCAGATTCTGGTGGGTTAGCATGCTTGTGGAAACTGCTTTTATTCTCAAGTAGGTTTTGTTTCTTGCTGTCATAGACAACATATCTGCAATTACAAGTCAGACTCTTACCACAGTTTTTTGTTTGCATTTCATTTAGAGCTATCCATCAAGTCCTGTTTGCCTCATTCTTGGCGAGAAATTCTGGTCCTCATTTCTCACTTCTGCTTTGAGGATTGTTTTTTTAATTTTAATTTTTCTCTCTTTCCTTTATTTGGTAAGAAAACAACTCCACAGACCCTTCAGATTGCTGGAATTTTAGGTAAGACAGCACAAAGCAGACCTATTTTCTTATTTTCAAGACATATCTGAGACTTGTTTTGAGCAGCTAGAGTGAGAACATCATTCAGATATCTTTACTGTGTATTTGGGAAGTAACTATGTATGGCAATTATACAGTTCTATTACAAAGCTCTCCATGATTATAAAGTCACAGTGATACATGACTATCTCAAAGGAGCTGGTGACGGTGTAGTTAATGTGTGAGTAATAAATTACAGACTGTAAAAGATGCATTCAATAGTATTCTGGTGTTTTAGACAGGGGAAAAGAAGCAGTGAATCATAAACACAGTACACAGATGTCTTAAGAGGGGAATTACTTGCAATGTAACCCCAGCTAGAAGTTGAAAGAAGGAAACAGGATGGACTGTTTTGTTTTTTTTTTTTTAAATGTTTGTTTGTGTTTGTGCTGGTCCCGGGGCTTGAATCATGGCTTGGGCACTGTTTTTGTGCTTTCATGCTCAAGGCTGGCTCTCTACCACTTGAGCCACAGTTTCACTCTTGCTTTTTGGTGCTTAATTGGAGATCAGAGTTTCATGAACTTTCCTGTTTGGGCTGGCTTTAAATGGTGATCCTAAGTTGTCAGCCCTGAATAGCTAGAATTTCAGGTGTGAGCTTCTGGTGCCCAGCTGAATGAAATGGTTTTTTTTCAGGTGGGGCTCAGGAGGAGGTGGCAGACTCCTTTCCTGTAGGTAAAACTGGGGTACTGTGCACTGACAAAGTAGAAAGTCTCAGTAAAAATAAAAACAACAGAAGTTATAAAAATAAATGTTTTGAAAGCTCAGAAATGAAATATAGCAACTGAAGAAACAGAATCACAAACTTGGGGGACCTGAACAGCAATGTGAAGGATATTGTGAAGAAGAATCTTCAAAGTGGAAGACAGACAGAAAGACAATAAAAATTACCCAATCTAAACAGCACAGAGAAAACAGATTTTAAAATCATGTACACCAAGACTCCAAGAAAAGAGCTAACATTTGTTGAACTCCTGGAAATGAGGGGAAAAATGTAGGGTCTGAAAAATCATGAAATACATTTTTGTTTGATCATAGAAAACACCAAAAGTAGCAAACAACATAAATCTATGGAAACAAGAAACTGGACAAAGTCCACGCTTTCCAGGAATAGAGGTAAGTATACTAATGGGGTTACAAACATGTTGAGGTGATAAAGCCAGGTTGTCCAGAATAAGACTTGAGTGAATTACATCTGGGACACTGACAAGAACAGTACCCAGAGATAATCATGAGCAACTACATTTTTAAAAACTTTCTTTTATTGTAAAGGTACTGTACAGAGGGGTTACAGTTGCATAAGATAAATGAGTACATTTCTTTTCAAACAGTGCTATCCCCTCCCTTGTTTTCTCCTGCTTCCCCTGCCGCCACCCCAGACTTTTCCCCCCTCCAAGTTGTAAAGTTCATTTCTAACACAATGTCAAGTATAACTGTTGAATTGATTCACCCTTTGTCCCACCATTTCTGTGATTCCCCTCCCTTCCTCAAATCAGATAAACTTATATATAAGACAAAAGTTACCGAGATCAGAAAAATGACCACAGGGAATAAACAAGAGGAGAAAAAGAAATAAAGATAAAGGGAATAACGGCAAACAGTACACTTCAAACCAAACCAAACCAAACCACCACCACATTTCCATATCACGTGGTTCATTTTCATTAACATCATTTTATATGGTCATATGCACATAGTTGTTCAGCTGTGATCCTCTGCTAGGACTATCCCAGACTATCCTAGGTGTATACTAATTATTATAAATGGGGGAAACCATGGAGCCTATGTTGCTTTGGGTTTGTCTTACTTAATATGATTTTTTTTTCCAAGTCTTCCTATTTCCTTACATTCTTTCTGATGGCAGCATACAATTTCATTGTGTATATATACCATTTTCATGACCCATTCATCTACTGAGGAGCATCTAGGTTGGATCTGTATCTTAGCTGTGGTAAATAATGCTGCAATGAACATAGTTAAACTATTAGCTTCAGTGTGGCCTTGCTCATGATCATTTGGGTAAATGTCCAGGAGTGGGATTGTTGGGTCATAGAGGAGCTCAATGTTTAGTCTTTTGCAAAACCTCCCTACTGCTTTCTACAGTGGTTGAACAAGTTTACATCCCCAACAAAAGTGTAGTAGCATTCCTATTTGGCCACATTCCCTCCAGGATCTGTTATTATTTGTTTTCTTGATAATAGCCATTCTAATTGGGGTGAGATAGAATCTCAATATAGTTTTGATTTCCATTTATTTTATGGCCAGAGATATTGAACATTTCTTCATATTTCATGAGCAACAATTAATTAACTATATCAGCTACCCCAGAAATCCAAATAAAGCACAGGAATGTTTAGGATATTTCACTGCTCAGAAGGTTTGTACATTTGGCATTTTATATGCACATCTTATGTAAGAAATGTAAGATAAACAAGCTATGTCATGCTTCTAGTCTAATGTATGATGAGTGTTGGATACATACTTGTGATTGTATTCTAGGTATTCAAAAACTATCACTACATTTAAGAGAGTTAAAGCACTTTAAAATTTAATAACATTTATTAGAATTCTGAGAATTACTTAAGTACTTGGGAGACTGTCATAAAATTCAAAACACTTTGAAAGAAAATCTGCCTTATTATATTGGTAAATAAGGCAGCTTGCATATTTAAATGAGTTTTTCTAAGTTTGAAAACATGAATAAAAAGCTGCTTTAAAGTTATTTGTTTATAAGGGGATAGATTTATAAATAGAATATGAAGATTCATTAAGTTTAGAAAGCAGCCTTTAAAATTTATAACTTAATCAGTTATTCACTTTAAACCAATTGAGGTCTGAAAAAAATTGTTGGTGCCTACAATGTCCCCTCAGAGATGTAACATCCATCACACTGGTACAGGCATTCACAGAAGCACATGGTAGGATCACTGATGTGAAATTCTTGTCAGGTTTCTCATTACTTCCCATCACCAGACCAGGCTCTAGTACAGAGCAGTCCCAAGCATTCTGGACATCATTCTTTAAAAGTGAGGGTTCATCTTTATTGAATCTGTGTTTTTCTTTTCCCCAGCAGCTGCCCTGTTGCCAGGGGAGAGCAGATGTTACATAAACATTTGTTTGAATTAAACTTAATTAGCTACATTTTCCAAGCCCTGCTTTTAAATGGCACATTCTGGGAAGTGGTCCTGAAGAGGTTTGGCTTCAAACGATGAAAAGATTCAGAATAAACTGGGATTTACTAGCCACATTTGCAACACAAGCATTTGTAGGATGGCAATGCTGAGAAGAATTTGGTTCCCTCCAGCAGAACGGCTGACTGCCCTGAACCCACGCTTTCATATACACAGGGGGCCACACTGCTTGCTGCCTCTACCCACTCATGCTCCTGTGGAGTTGTGCTCTCCTCATATGATGACTCTTCTGAACAGCAAGAGCTGCTTTCACTAAATGCCTCAACATAGATCAACATAACACTTGACATTCATCACTGAAACACATGTGGCATTCTTTCAAACACTAGAATTTTAAACACTGCAGTTCCAAGATTTACGAGACTCAGAACAACACAGAAAACAGCAATGCCTATGTGACACAATAGAGAAAACAGTAGAAAAGATACTGCAGAAAATTGGATGGCATACCCACAAGGTATAAACTAGTTAGGAAGCAGTATCTAATTATTACACTTAAAACTATTATATGTTATTTTCAGTTATATACTGAAATATAAAGTGGCATTTTTAAAATGTTACCCAAATAGACTAACTTAAAAGAAAACTGATTTGGGTGTGCATAAACACACACACACACACACACACACACACACACACACACACACACGCATACACCCCTTTTCCTTAAAATCTAGTATTTGTCCTCTAAAGCAGATTTTTAAAAATATTTACTCCTGGTTATTTTGTGCTGTTCTGGATCTTGAACTCAGGGCCTAGGCACTGTATCTGAGATTTTTCTGCTCAAGACCAGCATTCTATCATTTGAGCCACCACTTCTGGCTTTCTGGTAGTTTATTGAAGAGCATCACAGATTTTCCTGCCTGGGCTGGCTTCAGTTTGTGACCTTCAGATCTTAACCTCTTGAGTAGATAGGATTAAAGGCATGAGCACCATGCACAGCTTCCAAAACAGAATATTTTTTTTAAAAGAATAGTATCATATAACTTTTTACTATAATAAAATATTCTGAAATTGAATTTCAGACCTCAAACAGAGGAATAAAGGAATATCTACCATCTAAAATTTAATACATTTATCTAATAACCTTTTCTAGCATTCTTTCCTCCTAGTGCTTTTTCTTTGTAACTTCTCTTATATTAGGTTGTAGCCCACAGTTACCATAGTAAATTACATGCAATGGAGTATAGGTTTTCAGAAAACAGTAATACCTGGCTGAGCCCTTCTTTGAGGGGAGAATCCTGTGGCAGGGTGTTGAGTCGTTTCCTTATCATCTCCCTTCACGATGTGAAGAATCTCTACTGCCTTGATAAAAATATCTCGATATCGACAAATGTGACTATGGGAGTAAATTACCCTCATTTGAGAACCTTTATGCAAAATAAAAAGAAAAATCACCATCCCCCCATATTTTCAGTTTCTATTTTTATAACCAGTTCATTCTTTTAGTATGTATTTACCACATGAATACATATTTTAAATGTTATATAACTTTGTTACTTATCTGTGTAGCTTGTTATATTTTTCACAGTAAGCATGTATCAACATTGTATATATGGTACATATAATTGTATGTATAATTGTATAATTGTATATATGGTATATATATTTATATAATGTAATATTCAATATACATAATCTCTCTATATAATACTGTTTGCATGGATTATAAATTACTCATATTATCTTGGGATATTCAAGTTCCCATTTTTACCCTCTCAAAGATAATAATGGAATGAAAGTGTTCATTTGGTTTGATAATCTTGGAAAATAATTTTCTTTCCCTAAGGACTTAACAGATTTCCTTTATTATCTGTAACTAGAAGCGGCTGAAAAGGGTAAGTCAGATGTTGATAGCTGCTTTACAATTTCCCGGACACTTGGAGTTCTTCCTTTATCTTTAAAGCTGAGAGATGCTGTGCTGAAAAATATCAATGTGCCACGAACTGGTGGCTCTTGCCTGCAATCCTAGCTACTTAGGAGGCTGAGATATGAGGACTGCAGTTCAAATCCATCCTGAGTATGAAGGTACATGAGACTCTTATCTCCAATTAATCACCAGAAACCCAGAAGTGGTGCTGTGACTCAACATGGCAGAGCATTAGCCTTGATCTGAATGCTTAGGGTCAGAGTCCAGGCCCCAAATACAAGCCTTATAATTGACCCCCTCCTCCCCTGCCCCCAAATCAATGTGTTAGTATTTCCTGGAATATAGTATTCTTTTCCCTTAGAGAAATTTCATTCCAATAAACATTTATTTCTTTGTAACTTTAAGATATCTAACTTCTTAGTTGTTTGTTTCTCACACAAAGGATACAATTATTCTCATATTGGATCATCTTTGCTCTCTCTGTTGTTTTTTTGTGAATTTTTTAATTTCTCATTCTTCATTCATAAATCATATAATCCTTCATTTGGTCAATGCTTATTTATTTTACAGTTTTCATATAAATAAACTATAACTCATGTTTATTATATTGAATTAGTAAGTGTACCTAAGTTAGGGCTTTTCAATGTGACACATTTGGTATTTCAGGCTAGAAAATTCTTCACTGGCATCATATTTACCTATAAGACACCTAAGATAGTTTACTTTGGTTTCTGCATTATATCACACATTTATTCTTTCATTAAGTTGTCTTTTGCCATAAAAATGTTTCAAGGGGACACAGAATAATCCCAGGGCAACTGAGATTTTCTAATTTTAAAGCTATGCTCATGGCACAAAGGTCTAACTAGAAAGAACTTGTTCAAGAATAAAACTCGGAAAACTACACACACACACACACACACACACACACACACACACACACACTTCTTAGAGCTTATAAAACAATTTTATTTAAAATTGAATATAGATAAAAATTTAACAAAATTTAAAGAAAAGTCTAACATACATTTCCCAACACAAAATGGACATGGAAACAAGCTGTATTATCCTCAGTTATATTTTCTTAATTTCCTGCTACAAGCTGGTAGGCACTGGGTGTGAGAGGATGAGAGAGAAGGCTCTGACTGTGAACAGTGTGATCTTCAGGGCTGTGTCTTCATGAAATGACTTAATTACAGTGACTTTCTCACAACAGCCAGCAGTCTACAGTTTTGACCTTAAAATCTTTTACTGCAAAATCACAATTGTGTAAGGCTTCAGGCTTTACTTTTAATGTGAGGTAAACAGTATTTTCAACATTAAGGCAACTGGTAAAATACATGCACAGTATATTAACGTGGAACTTCCATTGTAAGATATATTTTGGAATAGTTATGGACTTTCTAAGTGTGCTATAAATAGGAACTTATAAAAACTGTTGAAGTATTCAAAAGCTATTTGCTCAAATACCTTGGCTTTTGGTAGTTAATATGTTAAATATAATCCTGAGGGTTTTTTTTTTATGGGCTGTGATTTTTCTATTATAGAAGATTAAATGGCAGCAAAGTTCTTGTGAATGAGCCCAGATTGGGCTTCTCATCCTATATATACATTATTTGGCCACACAGACTGCTTCCAAAGTTGGCAAATCCTGCTCATTGAGTAGGCTCATCATGAGGAAAGTATGAAACTGTAGGCATTGTTTTTATAAGGACTATGTAAGTAAATTCAGATTCAGGCAGCCTATCTTAGTTAAGAAAAGTCAGATTTTGGATTTTTCATACAGTGATTCTTGATCATCTCCCACCCTTTTCCAAGAAAGAGCCATTTCTTCACAGTGAAGAGAGAACCATCCCTTCTCCTGGGGTGCAGACGACATCACTTCCTGGTCACACTGGCCACAGCCTTCTTGGCTGCATCCTCCAAATCCACTGCTGAAGTGATGGGGAGTCCACTGTTACTGAGGATGCTCTGGGCCTCCTTGACATTGGTGCCTGGAAAGGGGAACAAGGACCACCACTGAGTATTGGTGCTGCAGTGGCACTGGGCCAAGTCACACAATTGAAATCCTGACAGTAGCATGACTTTATTGTAACAGTTTCAGCTTTTTGTGATCCAAAGCTGACATTTCTCTTCTCACTTCTACTAAGTGACATTAATAAAGCCACTTGTCTATATTTTCTATGACACTTATACAAAGAATAATTAGCTTCCCTTAATGCTATACAAAGAAGAGATTAACAACTACTTATTCAATGAGTTGGAGAAGAAAAGTTTTCTCAACTGAGTTTGTGCTTTAGGTAATTACTCATTTGCATACAACCAAAAGAAACATGAAATAACAAACAGAACCCAAAATAATAATCCCTGATGAGAATGGCACAGCAAGGTGCAGGCATGGAATGGATACTGGAGTATCACAAGGATCATACAATTTAGCTGCCACATACAGCTTTTCACCAGGAGATGAGATAAATAGTGTTCTAATCCAGGTCTCCAGTGGGAAGACTTCATGACAATGTCTACCTCAAACAAAGATGACAGTAAGGACTTCTACAAGAAAAGTGGCTTTTACTGAAATAAACCAAGATGGCTGCTGTGTGATCATGTACAAAGAAGCTGACTTAATGTGGGATTAGTCCAATTTAGAGTGACCTGCTGCAAAGACCTTGTGGTAGGGCTGATCAGAGAACTGAAATTTTGAAAATCTTCATACCCATGAGCAGGAATCCACTGCACTTTGAAGACTCTAGCAACTTTCAAATGTCTGCTTCTACTCTATGTAGTAGGCAGAGGCCTTGAAAAGGAGCAATGCAGCCTTTGTTATCTCCTAACCATTTTCAGTGGTTTTGCAGTAATGCCAGCCAAACCCAAGGGTGCTACAGCTATTATTTGTTTTAGATGGATCCTTTCGATTCTTTCACAGGGAAATATGTGACTTCTAATCAAATCCCCCTTTTAACTTTTCTCCTGTGTTTTTATCCAGTTGGTAAGACAGAATTATTTATAAACAAAGACTTGGAAATACAGGCTGTGGAGCCTGCTTTACTGCACAGAATATAAACAGAAACAGGCATTTGGTCAGTAAGTTATCTACACAGGCACAGTGGCTGGGTCAAACAGAGGCAGCTGGAATGAGGAAGTAAGGTATCCCTGATTCTTCTAGGACTCCAAGTCCACCTGAACAGCCAGAAGGGAGGCTGGGCACTGTGTGTTCTGCTAAGTTGTATTCATGTTATTTTACACAGGAATGGAAAGCAATTTCTTCAAATGTGTGCAAGGTGCCACCTGTCACCCCTCCTCCTGTGCTGTACATCCATTGTATAGTGTTTGGTAAGCCATTAATGTGCACAGCCTCCTCAATGTCTTTATCTCTACACTATCATGTCCATCATCCTCAGAATACTCTGCATGAGAATACATGCAGGCATAAGGCTAAGTAACTTACATGCAGCGTGTGAAACTGTCACAAGAACTGTGGGTAGGCTCCATTGTACTTCTTTTCAGGTGGGGTAACTGAGGTAACTGATTAGGGACAGAGATTACACTAAAATTTTTCTCTCTAATACACAATTCCAAGTGGTTCTGAGATAAATGCTAGTCTTCCTTCCTGTTGGTAAGATGAAGGCAGTATAGATGAAGCACAGGCTGTGCTGAGAAGCAAATGAAACAACTGGTGAGAAAATGTTTATATTGATGGCCAAGTATCTGCAACAGACTTGGCAGTTGATCCAACGGCTCCTGTTAGTTCTGCGTGGTATAGTACTGCTACTGGGAAGTTGCTGCCCAGGCAGACACTATGTCCCCAGGTCCTCTTTTCCTCTAAACAAGATCACACAGTTCCAGCCAAAAGAATGTGAATAGTAGAAAACAGATGTCCACAAACATGTCCGGTGTAATCCTCCATACTCTTTACTGTCTGCCTTCTGGCATGTTGTCAGCTAGGCCAACCCTGGACGGTAGCTTTCTGAAGATGGCAATGACTCCTTCAGCCTGATCCTTGAATACATGTTGAGCAGAACACTCCTTCTACTCACCTCCTCCAACACCTTAGGGGAATGAAAAAGAATTTTCTCTAGTGGTATGCCTTGGCATTTTAGCACTGCTCTATTGCTCACAGGCTGGCATGACTTTGAGCAACATGTTACCTTTGTAAATGCTTTGGTAGCTTCTAAGATGGCTCTCAGATGATTAATTGATGATTCCACCTTCAGGTGTCCATATCCTTATATGATCTTTCCCTCTTCAGAGTCACCCAGTGCTATCTTCTAATGAATAAAGACTATAGCCACTGTGATGGAATGTCACTTCAGAGTCTAAGGACAATGCTATGGTTTCCATGTTGCTCACTTTATTTGTTCATTCTGGCAAACTGCCATTCTGTGAGCTGTCCTGTGGAGAAATCCACCTGGCAAGGATCTAGGGATAGTTCTGGCCAGTATCTACTGAGAAGTGAGGCCCTGAGGAAGGGCATCTGCCAACCCTGTATGTGTGCTTAAATGTGAGCTCTCATGGGCAAGCACTGAGACATGGATCCATGGCCCTGCCAGACAGCCCTAGAACACAGTCTTGTGAGTGATCATGAATGGGAGGATGCAGCTAACCCACACTTAAATTCCTGATCACAGATTTGAGAGACACTAGTGTTCCTTCTGCTCTGCTGTCAAGCTTTGGAATTATTTGTAATAACACAGGTGTTAAAAGTTCATTATTTCATCAATATAAACCTCGAGGTGCATTTGATTCCTTTGTTAAGGTTTTAGCCAGCCTCAGAGCTTGAAGAGGAGAGGGGACTAGACTGTGGCAGGTGTTAGATAGGAGGCTAAGGAATTTAGACATTAATTTGTAGGCATGACTTTCACAGAGTAATGACAGAGTGTGAAGCAAAAGCCCTGACTGACATAGAAGTGAATTGGTCTCTGGACCAGAAGGTGAATGAAAGTTAAATGTATAAATTTCTATTTCCCTCAACAGAGACATGGACTAGAAATCTCTTCCAGCTGTCCTCCAGGGTGCCAGAGCAGAGATCTAAGTGAAGATACAAGAGGCTCTTCTCTTTCCTCCCTGCTCCTTAGTGCCCTTCAACTTTAGCACACAGCTCTCAAGACCTCCTCACTGCTGCTGCACTGCTCCACAGCCTTCCCTCCCACCCCCCTACACACTGCTCTTCTTGGGGCACAGTTAGTTCCCGGTTCCACCAATTCTGAAAAGTGTTCTTTTCATTTTAGCCAAGTGTCTTTCCATGCATAAGTGTAAAGTAGCTCACACGGACTGAAACTTGTAACCTGAAACCAGTAGTCTAAATAATTGAGTTCCTCAAGATAATACGTTGGAAATGAATTTGATGATTTGGGGTTGGGGAGGAGATAGTGGAAAGGGGGGGATGTAAATGTGAAAAAAATCATGGGAGGGGGTAATAATGATTAACTATAACCTTCAAAACAAAATTAAATTAAAAAGATAATCAAGTTCCTTAACTGATACCCCCTTGCAGCAACCATTTAGCACGAGTATTCCTGAGGGCAAAGAAGAAAGGATGACCTGGACCTTCATGAATGTCTAGACACAGGGCCTTGGTCTATGCTGTGGACGGCACTCTCAACCCAGTTGCCCTCTCTGTTGGGCTTGCCTCAGCTATTCTTCAGCAGTTGTGTACTAGTTAATGGCATTGGGGATGCCTTCTATGGCTCAGTCTCACAGTGTCTCAACTAACATAAGCTTTTAAAGTGACCTTCAGAATTCTTCACACTTCTAAAATCATGTAAATCATGCCACAGATGGTACCTTGTTGGGTTGGTATAGTAAGCTTCTTCTCATTCTCACTAAACCTTTGGTTTACTTTGTCAGGCCCTCTCACTGGGATGCTGAGTGACTCTGTCACATACTACATACTTGCTGACAAAGTAGGTATAGTGGAGTTTACATACAAAGGTACCTGAGGAGGTCAGATGGGAATGGGACCTTTTATCTCTGCACTGGGCCAACAACCCCAAGCCTTTCTTATAAAGTTGAAATTGAAGCCCCAAATTGCCCGAGGTGACATAAGAGGTACTATCAGTTTCCAGAGGCCTTGCTCAGGGCCCTTTTTTCTCTGACAATAGCCCTAGGCAGCTGGCTGGCCCTGGCTGCCCTCCAGTGAGGACTCCAGCCTTGCCACTTTCCAGCCCTGTAGTTCATATGCCTCAGGCAAGAGAACCCTTCCTCTAAGACTAGGACAGTGGCAGGGCCAAGAAAAGAGAGGGAGGGAGCAGTGCCCCCAAAACACATGTCCTTCTCTCCTCTAAGCAGCTTCTCCAGTGCTGTGTCAAAATGCCTAATTGCTTCATAATTTCAGGATCCACTAAAGTGAATTTTAATTATACTTGCTGTTACACTTTAATTACAGCCTTAATTATTAAGCACATACTAGCATGCTTAGAATGAAGTAGTACATAAAGGGATGCTAAGAGTTGAATATAAAGCTCAGACAAAGGACTGTGATGCGAAATGGATCACAGAGATGCTATGACAGATGGAAATCAGCTTTGTAGGAGACAGAGTCACACAGTAAGAGTACCCATGCACAGAGGCAGGCAAAAGAGAGACTAAGATACAAGGTGGAGGTAATAAGGTGGGGGAGATGGAAGACAAAGCAGAGATTAAGACAGGAGAGTTAAAACAGAAGAGATAGAGTAAAAAGAGAAACAAGAGACAGACCCAAATCAAGTCAGGAAGGAAGGACGAGAGACATGCTGGCAATTTAGACAGAAAAGAGAACCAGAGAAAGAGGAAGCGGAAGGGTAGAAGAGTAAAGAGATCAAAAGGAGGAAGAGGAGAAACAGAGGAGAGGGAAAGAGTTTAGAGGAGGGGAAAGGGAGAAGAGGAAAAAAGAGGGAAGGAGGAAGAAAGGGAACGAGAAAAAAGAGAAATGGAAGAGAGAGATATGGGAAAAACCCAGAAGAAAATAGATATATGTAGAGACAGGAACCAACATATTGATAAGTGGAGGTTACAAAGGCAAGTGGTCCCTACACTAGCCCTTTCTTTGACTATGTTACCACCTATTCTGAGCATTCTGTTTTCTTATTGGATACCTCTCCCCACAGTATACCTACTCAGGCCAATCATTTTTACCTGCTTTCTCCTCTCTGACAAGGCAACAGCTAAAGGAGAAATAAGCATACATTGAGAAGGGTTATAAGAAAATCAGGTCACTACCAGAGAAAAGATAGAAAGTGGTGCGCAAATGCTTGCTAGTTTGTAGATTCCTTTGTTAAAGAACCTATTTGAGTGTTTGAGGTTAGTTTCTTCACCCAGTGCCTGACGTCTAAATTCATTCTTTCCCCTCACTTCACTTCCGAATAAAGCTCATCATAGCTACTTTAAACTCTGTCATAGAATTAAGTGTTCCAAAGACAGTTTTTATACCTGTGCACACAATTACAAAGGAAATGGATTTCTTTCCCGTATTTAAACGGTGCCACTGACATGCTCCGATATTTATCAAATGCTGCACTGCTTTTTAATGAGACTGCGGGACAACACTTTTAATAACCAAGTAACAGATGACTGATCAACTCACTGTTCCAAGTCTGGCAGCTCCTTCCTTCTCTTCCTTCCTTCCTTCCTTCCTTCCTACTTTCCTTCCTTCCTTCTTTCTTCCCACCCTCCTTCCTTTTTTCTTTTCCTATGTCTTCTTTTTAAAGATTATCTTTAATTAGTTGTACAAAAGAGTTGCCATTTAGCAAAGCAGTTTATGAATGCAATGCATCTTGATAATGTCACCATTTTAATATTTTTACTCATCCCTCCCAACCCACCTCTTCCCCTTCTGGCACTCCTTAATATCTCTAGGTGAGAATGGCACAGCTAAATGGTTATCTACTTACTTGCAGGCCTTGGAAATGGCAAGACAAAAGGAATCAAAGGGGAATGGGTTTAAGATGAAATTTGCTCTTTTGCTAGAGGACACAATGAATAATAGTAATTATTATTAAAAGTCAAAAAAATTTTTACACCTCTTTGTGATGTTTTACAAATGACTTTCTACCACTGGGTGGAGGAAGAGAGCTGTGAACAGACATGCAAGGCAAATTTATCAAAGTCTGTTCTTTGCTTTCATTATATGAAAAGATAATGGTGGTGAGCAGGACAGGGTTTTGGTAAAAAGGTGCAGCCAGGCCCTCTCCTTGGCCCCTTTGATGCAAGACTGTGAAGAAAATAATTCTCACCAGGTGCACTGGCTCACGCCTGTAATCTTAGCTACTCAGGAGGCTGAGATCTGAGGATCTCAGTTCAAAGCCAGCCCAGGCACTAAAGACCATGAGACTCTTATCTCCAATTAACCACCAGAATACTGAAAAGTGGTTCTGTGGCTCTAGGTGTAGGGCAGTAAGTAGCCTTGAGTTGAATTGTTCAAGCATAGTGCCCAGGCCCAGAGTCCAGGCCCCAGGACAGAAAAAACAGAAAAAGAAAAAAAAAAAAAAGAAAAAGAAAAGAATGAATTCTCTACTAGAAAAGTATGTAAAAACTATATTTTTGGAACTGCTATTCGAACTGCTATATAGGAACTCAGGGTTGTTTTAAAAACCTAATGGCATAATTGAGCACATGTTCAGTTTAATAAGTATTTCTCAGACATAAGTTATGATGAGGAGTATCAGGAACTGTACTTCTCAGAGCAGCTATAAAGCTAATGTTGTTTTACTTCTATTTTAAAGGAAGCATGAGATGAACTGGAAGGAGGGCTCACATTCCTTCCCCCAGAGAGGCAGGGCTTGGTCCACGTTTGTCTCTTGCTGACAGACAAACAAGACCCACATGGCCTGGGTTTTGGTGAAAGACGAATGCTAGGGATTATTTAGAAGCATCTCTTGCCAACATAGGAAACTTAGGTTTAGGGATGTTAGAGAACTTGCTCAGGTCAAACAATCAGTGAGCTATCCCAAGTCTGACTCATTCTTGTGTTCTAAGTCAGGCTTGCAAACTGTGGTTTTGAGCCAAATCTACACTCTTTTTGTATCATTTTTGAGCTAGGAATAGTTTTTACATTTTTAAACAGTCAAGGGAAAATCAGAATAATATTTTGTGATACATGAAATTTACATGAAATTCAAATTTCAGTGTCCATAAATAAAATTCTTGTGGAACACAGCCAAACTGATTCATTTACAGATTGTTGATGGTGGCTTGTGCTCTGCCATGGCAGAGCTCTGAGCTGTGACACAGACAGTATGGGACTATGGAGCCTAAAATAGTTAAGCCCTGCTCTAAGTAATTCAGGCTTTTTGTCCTCCTCAGAGTGGAAACAAATCAAGTTTTATAAAGCAGCAAATCACTCTTCAAATATTCACTGTCCTGTGTCCTTGTGCCTCCCTACTTGTTCTACTAGGCAGTAATCAGATATAGGGTATTTGTTTTCTTGATAACTTACACATCTCTTCTGCTTTATTATTCTGTTAGTGTTAGATAACCTGCTAAGAGCGGTGTAATTCTAGTTGTGTTGGCAGCCATCTGTCTTGAGATGATGTGCCTCTAATATCCAGCATCTTGCTTGACAGCCAACAGAGGCCATGTTCAGTGTTTACATCAAATTCACAAGTGTTCAAATGACAATAATGGTAACAAATGTTTATGAAGCCTAGGACAGTTCTTTGTTACTTAAAAACTCATCTGCTCCTTACAATGACTATGATTTTGCCACATTTCTATTAATGATGTGGAAATTTCATACTAGGTTGTAGCCCTAGGTAGCTGAATAACCTGAGAAAGCCACTGTAGTTTTGAGGTTCTGCCCCTGGATGAATATCTTATCTAAGTGTCCTGCATCCCCTGAATTAGAGCATGAGGTTGCCCCATGCCCATATAATACTCCTTAATTTCTTCTTCCATGGTAAGAAGATGCTGGCATCCATGGATGAGAAGGTTGATTGTTCATATGGTCACTGCATGAGTCACTAGCTTCAGTTACAGGAAATCATTTCAAAGAATGGAGTGTACAGACTTATGATCACCAAAGCAAAGTTCCGAATCAAGACTGACATGCTCACTGACAGCATATACTAGGTACGTAGGCTTTGGTTTTAACTCTCAAAAATTCAATGTATACATTAAGGTAAACCAATACTGAGGGATCTGTAATATTAACAAGGAAGGAAAGAACCCTCTGACAAGCAGAATCTCTTCACAATTCTCTATTCTCTATCATCTGCTAAGAATAGGCCATATCATACATTCATTCACTTATTCACCTCAAGGATTTGAGCTTGCTAGCAGGGCTCTACCACTTTTGGCATGCCCCCATTCTTTCTTCTTTTAAAGAAGGAATAATTTCCTACATTTAAAATCTATATGAACTTTCCTGCCGTCTTTGAATCTTCCTCATGTGTACTTTAATTTATAGATGATATAAGGGATTTTCAATCTTGGTGGTGTGAAACAACTTTCTGCATTTCTGACTTTGGAACTCCATTGTTGAGAGCTATGGTTTGGCTATGGTACAACTTTGCCCCCACGAAGTTCATGTGCTGGAATCTTGGCCTCTAGTGTAGTGATATTGAATTGGTTGGTAAAACCTGGTAAAAAGTAGGGCCTATGGAATGTAATCAGATCATGTGGATTCTGGATTCTGCCTTGTGAAGGGATCGAGGTGGATTTCCTGGGACTGGATTCGTTCTGAAAATGAATTTTCATAGAGGAGCTTAATTCCTCCTTAGTCTTTTACTCTATATCTTTCACTCCTGCCATAAGACACATGATCTCTCACCACAGCATAGCAAAATGCCAACTCTAGTAGAACAGTGGGCTAAATAAACACCAACAAGTCACCCAGTAACAAGTATTTTGTTACAGCAACACAAACTATATATTGTTACTGGTCTAAAAAAATCACCTTACTGTAATATATCACTGTGTGATTCTGTATTTAAGTAGAGGAAATGAATGAGTATACCTCACTGGGGGGAGGGAAAGGGAGATAAAAATATGAGAGGGGGTATTAAGGTTCAAGAAGTAATGCACCCATTACCTGATGAATGTTAACTGTAACCACTCTATACATTATCCAGAAAATAAAATAAAAGTTAAGTTCTGAGAGTTTAATATTATCTGTTAAATTCTTCTTGATTCTCATGGGACATTTCACATCTGAGGACATAAAGAATTAGAAATGGATAACACCAAGATTTTGAAGAATCCTATGTCTTGCAGCTGGCCTCTTCTCTGTATATATCTGAGACTTGCAAACTATGGCTCATGGGGCAGATATGTTCTACTGTATGTGTACAAAAAGATCTATTATGGCACAATCATGCCTATCTCCACATATGCAGTCTGTGGCACTTCAGCATTACTGCAGCAGTGCTGAGTAATCACAGTAGTGAACATACAGCCCACAATGCCCAAAGATCTAGCTCTTTACATATTAAAAAAATTGCGGATCTTTGCTCAACACAATCCAATGTCTATCCTTGTAATTGAAAGGCCAAGTAGAGGATAAAAAATGACCTAATTTGGTACTTCCTCTGCTTGAAGCCCTCACTTTACTTTCCATTCCTGATACAGTAAAAGCTGTATTTCTGGTTGAGAAAAATCCCCTGTATGATCTGTTTGAATCAACAGTGGCAAAGACTTGGCTCAATCTCCCACCTACCCCTCAAACTCCTTTTCCATATTTGTAACAGTCATAATTTTGGAACTCTTTTCTACTAAACTAGGATATTCTTTCACAATTGTTGTTGGCACAAGGTAAGCAACCACTGTCAATAAACTTGAAAGGTAGCATGAAATGAAAGCTATATGATTTTTAGTTTCCAAAACATTATAAGTCTTTCTACTCAAATAGCTCTGATTATAGACAGCCTTAAAGTGGACATGAACTGGAAAACTATAATTGGTAAGACATACTTATCACTTATAAAATACTATAGACTAACTCTACCTCCATTTCTTTTCCCTGAAAACAAGGTGTTCTGTTTCTCAGAGGACTAATCAACTACTGCATTTGAGGTTTTTTTTTTGTTTTTTGCTAGTCCCGAGGCTTTCTTCAAGGCTGGGGCTCTATTGCTTGAGCCACAGCAACACTTCTGGCTTTTCTATGTATGTGGTACGGAGGAATCAAACCCGGGTCTTTATGCATGCTAGGCAAGCATTCTACCATTAGGCCAAACTCCTGGCCCCTACAGTTGAGTTTTTTTATGAGGAAACTGAGACTTGAAGAAATGAACTGATTGGTCACTCAGACAATAGAGTTTACCTTCCATGTTTTAGAGTACTCTTTAATAAAACAGCCATACCCACAGCTGCTACTCAGGGAATTAGTAAATATATCCTTGAATGAATGGCCACTGCCTTGACTAAAGCAGACCTGGTTAAGGGCATTGTGCTTCCTCCCATGAAGATGGGCCATCATGAATTAGTTGTGACTCCTGTAATATTCCTGGCCTTCTGTTGGCTCCATTTGGGAAAGGTGGTGGTGGAGGACATTTGACCGTAGCATCTATAAACACTTAGCAAGGACAGTTCAGTCTTTTCCTTTTAGGGCCATGCCGCACAGAGAACACTTGGTCACCCACTCTCTGGATTCTTTTCAGAGGGTAGAAGGCTCACTGAAGTGTGTGGATATGGAAGCTGCTTAAATCTTGATTCACAGTAAAGAAGCTCGCTCTTGACCTGTAGAGAGCTATATCCTTATACATTTTTGATCAGTACAAAGGTGTTATATTGATCTGCTCAATGCTTTGTTTAATTTCTCACCAGGGTCAGATTTTTGATGGATAATAATAACCTACAGGTTCCTATCAACACAGCCTGGTTAGATAAGCTGAGGACACCAGAAGTGGTAGCTGCTGGTCTTCAGACTTAAAAATTTCAAGTCTCCTTTTTCTTTTATCTCCTTTCAATCTGCTCTTCCACTCTACTTGAACCTCAGGGACAATTCCTTACTCTTTATATGGGTTATTAAATTCTACCTGCTTTTGTAGACCCAACTAACAACTCAATTCTACTTTGCCCTTTCAGCTATACACACTGCTGCCGATGACCCTCTCTAGATCAGCCTTTTAGGACCTGGGTTTCAGGTTTACCACTGTCCTGGTCCTAAAAGTTCTTGCTCCTGGGTATAGAGGATGACCTTCATGTGATCCTCTACTAAAGAACTCCTTCCTCACTCTTTTCAATAATTCCATCTTACTTATCTCCCATTATCAACTTGGAAACTTACATCTAAAAATCTACCATAATGACAATACTCAGTTTTGAGTTTGCTTTGGAAGGAGAATATGATGATGGTTTGATCAGAGTATGCAAATATTACCTTGAGTCATCATATTAACTTCTCCAGAATACAGGTTATATTTCCTCAGCAATCAGTCCTCCTGAGACAAGCATTTATAAATGGTTTACGTGTGGTCTTGTGCTATTTATTTTTTTGTCTTATTTCTCAAGCTAATTTTTTATATTTCTATTTCCTTGATGTCTAAATCTCAATGACCTACACGTGGTATTTATCAATACATTACTTAAGAAAAACATAGACATAGACCTCAGAAGCATTTATTTCAAAGATGCACTTCTGACTTCCTAACATGCTTAGACACTTCAAAGATTTTTCTCAGTATCTCAGACAGACTTTTGACACCACTAGCAGAGGAAGATAATCTAGGATGTATTTTCTTTCATACTTTATTGTACGTACCCCCAGGAATTAAAGAGGGTGATTTGATACTTCTGGAACACTAAGCATACTGTGAAAACAGAACCTTTTTTTAATACTTAAAGAAAAATTAAAAGTGAAGTAGATTTATTTTGTAGGATACTGAAAATTCAGCCCTCACTAAGGCCACTTGACTATTTTAATCGGGTTTTGGTGGCAATGTGGGTAAGACTTTTGTACAGTTTTCATACTAAAATGTCTGTTTTTGTTCTTCTGCATAAGAGGGGTCTCAATGGTAAAGATTATTTTCACAGGAATGGTAGTAATCATAATTTAATAATAATTACTATAATTATTAAATGTATCTTCTGTAATAATTACTATTGTGTTGACATTTGTATTGATGGGGCAAAAAGTAATGGAAGGCAAAACTGCTGTTTGTAACAAAGCCAATAAACTAAGACTAACTGTACAGTAATGATTGTACTTTTCATCAGCACATACTCTCAAAAACAAATTCCAGGTAAGGGGATGAAGGGTGAGAAAATTAATTTTATTAGGTCATCCTTGTATACTTTCTACTGTATTCCATGAGCAAATGGGAAGGTGACAGATAGTACCACTACAATGTCCTGAACTATGGTGGTTGCTGAGACAAGTGTCAATGTGCTTGTTGAAGTATGAGCCAGGTTCCCATAAGTTCCAAGGAAACTGAGTTTATTTGGAAAAACAACTGACACACACTACCTGTTAAGACAACATTATCTACTAAGTATTTTCACAAAAATGAGTGCAGTAAGTCTGTCACTCCAAGGACAGCAGTTGACCATTGGCTGCCTCACACATTAAGCTGAAAACCCAAGTTCTTAAAAACTTGCATCTGCCACTGTGGACCTGACAGCTTTCCAATACTTAAATTTTTTTTTTTCTGGTGAAAATGGTGATATTAAGAAATGCGGATACTTTTGCTATTCTATTTTTTTAAACATGTCAATCTGCATAATTGGAATTTTTAAAAATAATCAATTCATGGTATTATGAATTGTGCATTAGTAAAATCCATTTAAGAAGGAATATGAAAAGCTCATTGACATTTCAGATTCTTCAATGAAACAAATCTTCTATTATTTATAGATGTTTATTTTAGTTTATGCTTTTAGTATAATGCCATAATTACATGAAAAGTTTACTAAGAATTCTCTTTAGTGGTGTATTGGTGCTCACCTGTAATTTTAGCACTTAGAAATCTGAGGCAGGAAGATCCAAAGTTCTAGGTCAGCCTGAGCTGATACTAAGCAAGTTCAAGGCTAGTATGGACTATACACGCTGAGACACTGTCTCAAAAACACAACATAAGCGAGGTACAGTGGCTCATGTCTGTAATTCTAGCTACACAGGAGGATGACATCTGAGGACACAGTTCAAAACCAGCCCAGGCACTAAAAAGTCTGGTAGACTCTCATCTCCAATTAATGACCAGAAAACCGAAGTGGGGCTGTGGCATAAGGGGTAGGGCACCGGGCAGCATTAAGCTGAAGAGCTCAGGGACAGTGCCCAGGCCCAGAATCTAAGACCCACGACTGACACAAACAAACCAACCAAATGAAAACAAAACAAAAAAAACCCCTACAACATAATACTCCTTTCATTTCCAAATACATTTATCTCTGTGTGACTAGATTTACTTCATATATTTTTATTTCCTTCCTCCCTCCCTCCTTTCTTTCTTTCTTTCTTTCTTTCTTTCTTTCTTTCTTTCTTTCTTTCTTTCTCTCTCTCTCTCTCTCTCTCTCTCTCTCTCTCTCTCTCTCTCTCTCTCTCTCTCTCTCTCTCTCTCTCTCTCTCTCTCTCTCTCTCTCTTTCTTTCTTTCTTTCTGCCAGTCCTTGGCCTTGAGCCCAGGGTCTGGGCACTGTCCTTGGACAGAGCTCTACCACTTGAGCCACAGCACCAATTCTGGATATTTTTCTATGTATATGGTACTGAGGAATCGAACCCAGGTCGATTCATGCTAGGCAAGCACTCTATCACCAGGCCAAACTCCAGGCCCAACTTCATATATTTTTAACCAAAGCAATATTTTAAAACAGAACCAATACAAAATGGTAGTAAGCCAGATAAGAAAAGAATTTGCAGAAGAATTTTAAAAAGAGCATCAGTTTTACTAAAATTTTAAAGAAATATATAATACTGTAAATATTGTAGTCTCTCCTCATCTGTGATTTTTTTCCGCAGTATTAGTTTTACCTGTTGTCGACCGTATTCTAAATATACTGTACTGTCTTTTTTTGTTGTTTTTTTGCCTGTCTTGGGGCTTGGGCACTGTCCCTGAATTTCTTTTGCTCAAAGCTAACACTCTATCATTTGAACCACACCTACTGCCAGCCTTTTCTGTTTATGTGGTATTGAGGAATCAAACCCAGGGTTTCACATATGCTATGCAAGTATTCTACCACCCAGCCCTAAAATATACAGTCTTAATAATTTTGAAAGAAACTACATTCACGTTATGTTCATTCTATAATTCTTCTATTTTGTTTCTAGATGGTATTGTTAATCTCTTACTATATATACTTTATAAATTAAACTTTATCTATACACATATATTTTGAAAAAATAATGTATGTAGGAATTATTTATATTTATGAATTCAATTGTCAGAATATATCCCCATGACTAGAAGGGGAAAACCAAATACAGAATATTATGTATATTTTATGAAATACAGAAAATAAAACTTTACTATATAAAAATAAATTTGTGGCCGGGAGTTTGGCCTAGTGGTAGAGTGCTTGCCTAGCATGCACGAAGACCTGGGTTCGATTTCTCGGTACCACATTCATAGGAAAAAAAGCCAGAAATGTTGCTGAGGCTCAAGTGGTAGAGCTCTAACCTTGAGAAAGTCCAAGGATAGTGCTCTGGCCCTGAGCTCAAGCCCACGACAGGCAAAAATAAATAAATAAATAAATAAATAAATAAATAAATAAATAAATAAATTTGTACATAGTTTTCAAATTCTGAATCATATTGTTACCAAATTAATCAAGTTAAAGCAATTATTTTCATTGCTATGACTCAAAATAAACAAAAGTCTTTTAGGGTCATCAACTTCAACAAGAGGCCTTAAGAGTAAAAAGTTTAAGATTGATTGCTTTCACATTTAAAGTTTGTAGAGCAACATTTCTTTGAGAGCTTCCTCACCCCAAAGAATATAGAACTCCTAAAATAATTCATTACAGAAGAGGATCTATTTTGCAGTAAGTTTATAAATGGAGAGAATCACATTGGCTGCCATTCCTGTACATCTACATTCCCAGGAGCCTGCTGGGGACTCAGAGACCTTTAAATCTATGCAGTTTAACCACAGCATATTAACCTGCTGTACATATTCTAGAGTGTTTCCCATGCTATCTCAAAGTTTGTGAATGTAATATGCTAGTCATTTGACAATGAGAAGGGAAACTGACCACTGGAAGTTCATTGAGACTCACCTTCAAGCCGAACCACAAGGGGCACTTTGAGTTCTAGCTCCCGGCAGGCCTTAGTGATACCATTGGCAATGATGGCACAGTTGACAATTCCACCAAAAATATTGACAAGGATGGCTTCAACCTGAAATCAACAATAGGAAATTGATCAAAATATTGATAGCTATGAGGCTGAAAGATAATCTGAAAGCAATAAACGAGACAATTAAAGTAAGATTTCTTGTTTTTTATTTTTACACAGAACATAAAACCAAATGCAGAGAAGGGCATACTAGGAAAGTTAAAATTTAGTCATGAGGGCCGGGAGTTTGGCCTAGTGGTTAAAGTGCTTGCCTAGCATGCATGAAGACCCAGGTTCAATTCCTCGGTACCACATACATAGAAAAAAGCCGGAAGTGGTGCTGAGGCTCAAGTGGTAGAGCTCTAGCCTTGAGAAAGTCCAAGGACAGTGCTCAGGCCCTGAGCTCAAGCCCAGGACTGGCAAAAAAAAAAAAAAAAAATTTAGTCATGAATAACATTACATGACACCATATTTTAACCCATACTGTGCTATGAACTCAAAATAAATTCTATTTCTGTTCATTTATCTAATATATGCTGCCTTCTGCATTTTTAAAATATTGCTATCTGGAATTGGTATTTGATATTGTGAATAGTGTCATTTAAAATTTCATGCACTTATGTCTCTTTTGTCCATAGTGTTATTTAAATTTCTTTATTTGTTATAGCACCTGATGCAATAATTCAAAATTATAGTTGATCTATATAAACAGGCTAGGATTCCAATTTTTCCATGTTTCTACAATAGTTCTTTGATATACTGGGGTTACATTCTCAAAAATCACAGAAAATTTGGTTATCTTAGACAAGAACCTATTTGATTAAAAACATCATCCCCCAAACAAAGAGATATGGCTCATACCACTGAAAAGATAAAAAGAAAGTCAAGCTACTAACTGAAATTAGTCAGAAATGTAAATTTAAGCCCAAGATATTAACTTATTTATACACATTCCACATTCAAAACCATATGAGACAAAATAAACTTCTACTTGTCTTGATTTGAAAAATCGGTATAAGAAAATCCTGTATAATTAACATGAAGAATAAGATAATGAAGACAATTCATTACCTAGATTAATTGATAACATCCACAGAAAATAGCTATTCATCAAGCTCAAGACATCCAAGTTTCAACAATAGAATCACAATTAAACTATGCTACACTAATTGCAAAGTATATACATGTGTGTTGCATACCATTTTGATGGTGTTATTTCAATGTGCTAAAATAACTATCTCATGGCCAGGAGTGTGGTCTGGTGATAGAGTGCTCACTTAGCATGCACAAAGCTTTGGGATCGATTCCTCGCTACCACATACACAGAAAAAAAACACAAGTGGCGCTGTGGCTCAAGTGGCAGAGTAGTAGCCTTGAGCAAAAAGTGTCCAAGACAGTGTTCAGGCCCTGAGCTCAAGCCCAAGGATTGGCAAAAAAAAAAAAATATATATATATATATATGTATATATATATATATAATGAAATAACTATCTCCAACACAAGAAATTGTTAGATCTGTAGAGCAATTAACTATTTAAAAAATGCTATTATATATATTCTCACTCTTTATTTTGGATGACTTTTCCCAGAACCCTATTCTTTCAGTCAAATCAGTCTTTCTCTAAGAGACACAAATAAAATGTTTAGTGTATGAGTTTACATGTACTTAATAGGTATTTATATATGAATTTATTGAGTGAGTAGTGATGGAAGTGGGCTGGCTAAGTATACAGCAAAGAAGAAAACCTCTAAGTATACAGCAAAGAAGAAAACCTCTAAGTATACAGCAAAGAAGAAAACCTCTTCCAGCAAACTGCAATCATGCTGAACTGCAACAGAACAGAAACACAAACGTACTATCTGTACGAAAAAGGCAAGGTCTTAAAAATAAACAAAATGAGCAATATTTTTCAAGCCAATTAGGAATTGGGGCTACTCCCCCAAAAGAAATCTCCCAATATCATTCACAGCAGGCCAACTGGTAGAGCAGAAGTTTGCTTCCTAATGGCAGCTATTAAGTGCTTTTAGCACTGAGGTACAGTACAACAGTAGTTTCCAAGTAACAATCAGGCAGAGGGGAATTTGCCAGAACAACAGGGGGGAAAAAAACCCTACAGCAATAATGATTCCACAGGGTCTAAGACAGAAACAGGAGAATACTGAGGCTAACTAAGGTTTGTGAATGAGAATTAGGCTTTCCAGGAAAACTCCCACTAGCACCTCTATGCCTTTATAATGTTCTAAGTACACATTCTTTAAAGTTCAGTTGTCAACACTTTCTTGTCTCATTAAGTTAGGAATTAGGAGTTACTATGATTAATTTATTTTAAACTGTGATTGCTCTATAGAGTAGTTATACTATACAGATATGTAAGTACACCTAACTTGGAGGGAGGGAGAGGTGTGAGGAGAATGAACATGTCTGGGATCCTAGGGCTGAATTCTGCTCCCAAGGTGAGTTTCCTAGGGAAGCACTGAATACCACCTGTGGTTCTGGAATTGCCTAATGGATGTGGGCCTAGCATTAAAAACAGATACTTACATAACTTTTACCTAAAGGTCAGTTAGCTACTTTGGCTGGTGGTGAATTCACAGATCTTGAGGAGAAGGGAACAATCAGGATGACAGCAGAACTGTCACCTACCATAGCTTATGGAGGAACTAACTACAGTTGAAGGAGCAAGTAACCTGAGGTGAGTCAGGAAGTGGCAGGTTTCAGGGGCCAGATGAAAAGTTGGCACTCTGAGCTTGTTCATTTTCAGAGGTGGTTGAAGGCAAGGTTTGAAGCAATGTCCCTAAGAAGGAGTGTGTGCAAGTCAGGACAATGATATAGGGATAAAGAGAAGAGTGTATGTAAAAACAGAGTAAGAAATACAGAGCAACCAAGTGGAAAGTGTGGTGATATATACCCGCAATTCAAGCATTTTGGATCATAAGGTTGACAAAAGCCTAGACCTGTGTCCAATAAAGTGTGAGGGAAAGAGAATAGGAAGGAAAGAGAGGGAAAGTGAAGGAGAAAGAGGAGAGAGAGGCAAAATGTAAATGTGGTAGCAACAGAAAACAAGGTAGAAGAAAAGCAGAAGGATTTCTCTAAGAGCAACACAGGCTGCTTGGTCAGGGAGGGGACACTGTTCTGGGCACACTGTGCCCTGCTCCACAGTGACAGGAAAAACACCTCTGGAGTGGTGAGAAACCCTCATCATAGGGGCTGCCACCTGCCTCTTCTCCTACTACTGCAGAGTAGTATGCTGCAAGCATATACTTTAATGAAAATCTGATTTAAGGCTTCAATCTGGGCCAATTTCTATAATTAACTATTATCATTTTCAATCTCAAACTGAGAATAAAATTAAGACAGTTTAAAAATGAAAGCCTTGTGACATCACCATTATTATTATTTAGCATTTATAAAGCATATCAGATATTCAGTGTATGTCTCACAAGGTCATTCATTTTAAAACCACTAACTGTTGTTTCATTCTCACAAAAAGATTAACTTTTAATTGTTGTTTTGTTTTTCTCTGGCAAGGAGAATGGAGGGGGGGGGCAGTGCTAGATCTGTGTGAGTGCTCCAAGATGCTCCCAGAAGCTCCCAGAGTGCTTTTAATGCAGAGGCTTTTTCGATCTCTCAGGCGAGAATTATAAAGGTTGTTATTTACTATTTCACAAAAGTAAAGATCATCTAATGGGGCAGTTAAGGTGGCAGATTCAGAGCCAGGTTCCCCAAGTCCCAAACAGCTGTTTTTGCACTTAGTCTGTGGCAACCCATGATAGCTGTGCAGGTGGTCAGACTGCCCAAACACAGGTTTCTCAAATGTTCCCACATGTTTGGTTTTATAAAACACACACTGGCTTCAGATTTTAGTCCACAATTAAGAGTAAAGAACGAATTTCAAAAGGAATAAAGCCACAGCCTTTGCTATTTGTCAAGCTCCTCTCAACCACAAATAAACAAACAAATCAACAAAAATCAATACTATAAAACCCTCTGTTGCAGCATAGATCCTTTTATGTATCTGATGAATAGAAGGACGCCAGTCAGATAAATTTATGGGCATGATGTGGGTTAATGTTAGGTGAATTCTACCATAGAGGGGGATTTGAGGCAAATAATGAAAAGTTGTGACTTCAAGCACATGTACATAGGAGTATGAATTTCCAGGGAGCTGAAAATTTGTTATACCTATAAATACATTTAGTTTGAATATGTCTTTTTCAGGAGAATGTCTACAACTAAGACTCAATAGGGTAACAATCAGAAAACAACTGGTGTGTGTGTGTGTGTGTGTGTGTGTGTGTGTGTGTGTGTGTATGTGTGTGTGTTTCTCATTTTTCTCAGTTGGTAGGCAGTATGTATTCTAGTAATGTTGTTATATGTATTGGCATGAGTATCATGTAAGATTGTTATCATTTTCATCCACAATTAACAAAGAAGGAAAGTGAGGTTGCAAAAAATGAGTGGTATCAGCATATCTGTGATCCAATGTTCTCCAAAGCAGTAAACCAACTGAGGCGTACAATACTGGGAGTACCTGGTATTATTTCATTACTATAACTCATTCATTCTTAAGCATATGAGGAACATGCTATTTATTCCATTTAGCGGATGATAAAAGAGACTCAAGTAAACAAAACTTAAAAACAAAATACAACTTGTGCCAAATTATGCAGACAGTATGTTGTCAGGTTCAAAACTTCAATTGCTTTTCTTTAGTATTGTCAATTTCCTTTCATTAAATGCAAAAACTGTCAGCTCAATACAAAGGAAGTTATCTATTCAATATACACTCTTGAGGGCCTACACTAAGTTGGACACACTGAACAACTGAATGCGCTTAGTATTTAGGGCGGCAAGAAAGATGGTAAAACTGGCAAAAATGCTGAGCAAATAGTTATAAAGATGAGGGAAAGACTGGATACTAAGTACATTCATAACACTAGACTCACATTAGACTGGGTGGGTAGGGTGCAGAGACATTTAAGTGACATCTGCACAAAATTTTAGCTAATAAAGCAAAGGTCTGAAAAACTGTCAGGGAGTAGAAGAGGCCACATAGATTAAGAGGTAGGGAAGAAAATCTCAGGATTCAAGGGAAAAGGACAAGGGACAGATCTGAGCTGATATCTCTGAACTCTATAATATTGAATGTTGGGTGTGAATAGTAAAAAGGGCTCCTCAAGGGCCAGGTAATGCCAGTTAATGAAGCTTTGAGAGGATTATGGCTTCAAGACCCTACACAGACTTCAGAGAAACCAGATGAAGAATTAACATTTACTTAGCACATATAGTATGTTTACATTAACCATGTAAGAGAAGCCTATTGCCTCTACTTTAAAGACAGAAGCTCAGAGAGCTTAGGGTGGCCAATAATGAACTCTAGTTACAGCTCAAACCAATGCCTGCTTTATTATAAGTGCCATGTGCAGGGTAGTTGGGAAAAGGTGGACAGTTTTAGGGGTGGTAGCTAGTGATGTACACCAGACTTGTTGCCTTTCTCTTAATGGCCAGTTAGTAATTCTTCAGGACTTTGTGAATCAGGATATCAAAACTACCCATTTTTTGTTGTAGTACCAATGTGGTCTCAGACAATATGTCAATATAGGAGCATAAATATGTTTAAAATGTATTTATAAAAATAACCAGGAACGGGGCCGTGAGTTTGGCCTAGTGGTAGAGTGCTTGCCTAGCATACATGAAGACCTGGGTTCAATTTCTCGGTACCACATATGTATCAAAAAGCCAGAAGCGGTGCTGTGGCTCAAGTGGTAGAGCCCTAGCTTTGAGAAAATCCAGGGACAGTGCTCAGGCCCTGAGCCCAAGCCCAGAACTGGCAGAAAAAAAAAAATGACCAGGAAAGGGCCAGGAGTTTGGCCTAGTGGTAGAGTGCTTGCCTAGCATGCACAAAGACCTGGGTTCCATTCCTCGGTACCACCTACATAGAAAAAAGCCAGAGATGGTCCTGAGGCTCAAGTGGTAGAGCTCTAACTTTGAGAAAAAGACCAAGGACAGTGCTCATGCCCTGAGTCAAACCCTAGGTCAGGGGAAAAAAAAAAAAAACACCAGGAAGCCAGTTTGGTCCACAGACCAGCTACCTCCTGAGATACATATGATTTGGTTTTGCTACCCTTAAATTCCTGTAAGAGCATCACCATTCCTCCTTCCTTCTCTCCCTAAATATTTCAGCTACAGGCTAATGCTATTCTTCAAAAGAAAAAACAAAAAGACTGTAGCTCTTATTAATCCACATTTTCTTTGCACCTTTGACACTAGAAGTAAATTAACAGAGACCCTGCTAGAAGACATCCATTTTACCCAAATCCATGGTTACACAAATGGTTAAGTATACTATCACATACAGAAACAGCACAGCAAAGCAGTGATGGGGTTTGTCTCTGCATATTCCAATTTGGCATGCTAATTTAGTTCCACGGTGCATCAGGCTGATAAAAATCAATCAAGCATGTTTGCATTAGGCAAGATAAGGACTACTGTTGGTTTATTTCTTTTCATTATTTTTTAAAACCACAAGTTATGTTAATTCTGAACATCACTTCTCTTGTTTAAGCATCTGTTTTCTCTTTGTTGTTGTTGTTTTTATTTTCCTGTTGAATTCTAATCATGTCTTTTAATTCATTGGCAACCAATGAAAGAAAATAAATGGTGAAGGAAATTAGATGTAGCTTAGATAATTGATGTTTGTATGTCTGGCTTTAATAAAAATACTCTGTGAAAAAATAGTGAGCTAAATTAGAGAGAATTCTGAATGCATTGAGTCATTAAAGAAGTGATTCAGGTGAGGAATTCAATCTCAGGCTTTATTGTAGTTTTACAAATAAACGGAGAGATCAGTTCAGTTGAGACCAGATTCACTGAAATCCGGAGGAATTGCTCAGGTTTGCTTTTCTCTCCTTGGTTTGGACTTGAAGTCTGTAAGTGAAGTCCTTTCATATTGGTTTCAGGCTCTCCCCACAACCCTTGCTCTAGCAGGTATCAAAGTCCACAGATGTTCAAGACATGTATAAGATGGTTAAGTTTGCATATAGCACATGCATATCCTCCTGTACATTTAAACCATCTCTAGATTACTTAAAATACCTCATTAACTGTAAATATCATGTACATATTTGTCATACTGTGTTGTTTAGGAACTAAAAGCAAGAAAACAATGTCTGTGCATATTCAGTGTAGAAGTACATTGTATTCCTTACTTATTTTCTCATAAGAATAAGTAAAATCCCATAGAGGAATAAGACTTATTGAATGATGGGTTGTGGGGAATGGCTCAAGTAGAATATTGGCCTAACAAGTACAAAGCCCTGAATTCAAACTTTTACTACCATCTCTCCCTGTCTGTCTCTGTCTCTGTCTCTCTCACACACACATACACTCACACACACCATTTACTAAGTGTTGATTTTCCTAGGTGCTAAGAAGCATGTATTAAAATAAACAATCTGAATGCTGGTGACTCATGCCTATAAGCCCAGCTACTTAAAGGACTGTAAGCTGATGACCCAGGTTCTAAGCCAGACTGAGCAGGAAAGTCAGAAGTAAAAGTGTCTGCCTTCAGCAAAAATGTCTAAGAGACACTGCTCATTCAAGTACTAAAACAAAGAAATAAATTGAAACTTAAAAAAGTTACCTAACTTGTTTGAAATCATATAGCTACTGACAACAAAAGTGAATTTTGAATCATGTTGGTCTTAGTTTACCATCCCCATGCTTTTTCTACCCCTTCTTGCTGTCCCTCTAGAATTAATGGTTCCCACAATTAGTCAAGATATTCCATTCTATTTCAGTCCTATTTCCATGGTTCAAGAAAACAGTCCTAAATCCTAATTTCTGGCATCTAAATACTTCTGTTTTCAAATTTCATTTCAATCTAAAACTGATAAGAGATATGTTCCCTGCTTATTGGAAAAAAAAAACCCAAACAAAAAACAAACTGTTTCCTCAACTTTGGAGTAACATATGCATATTCATATAATTACAAATCAAGGTTTTGTCTGTCAATATCATCTCTTCTTACAATAAAATACTTGTCAATATATAAATCTAATAATTCATAGTCATAACAATCACCAATATCATTAACTATGAATGCTTAGGTACATATAAACAAAAAAGGTTGAATATAGACTCCAGCATTTTACCACCTAGACATCTTCCTGCTGATAGCTTATTTTTACTTTAATAGGTTAAAAAATACTGTGAAATTCTCCATACAAATTCTAAATTCATACTCTTCCCCCCTAATAAGTACCTGTTTCTTTTAAGTCAAAGGATTCCAAAGTGTGTTCTGAGAAGCATAAGATTTAAGGAATGCTCTCTGAAGGAAATGTCTTATGGTCAAGTAATTTGAATTATAACTTCTGTGAGCAGACCATCTGTATTTTAACTTGCATCACTCTAATTTAGTCATTTTGTGCCAAATAGCCAACAAGTGGGAAATCTGAGCTCCAGAGAGCTGTTATAAAAAGTGATTAGGAGCTGGTATATTTTTGGTTATGCAGCTCAGGGATCTACAGTCCTCTCAACAGTCATGCCACTTCTTTTCATTATGTGGGTCAAATTTATACAATCTGCAAAAGTGAAGCCTTTCATGATAAGTGATGTGGCTAGACTGAAGGAAGGAAATAAGTGCTTCTCCAGTTGCCAGCAAAGCAGTTAAATTGGCCACAAACGGGATTTTCCTTGGAAAGGAAAAAGTCTGAAGATAGAAAATATTGGTTGAAGTTAATGTGTTTACAGAAGACAAGGGACTGAATAGACTGAAGGACAGGATTGGAGGGAACAACATAAACATATTTCCTATCTTTTTTTTGACAGTCCAGGAGTATGAACTCAGGGCCTGGGCATAGTCCTTGGGCTTTCTCAAGGCTAGCCCTCTATCCTTGAGGCACAGTACCACTTCCGGCTTTTTCGGTGTATGTGATACTTAGGAATCGAACCCAGGGCTTCATGTATGCTAGGTGAGCACTCTACCACTAGGCCACACTCCCAGCTCCATGTTTCCTATCTTTTACAGAAACATCCCATATTTGTTTAAATGGAATCAGAACTATTTCCATGATTATAAAAGCCAATTGGATATTTATATTAGCACATTCAAAGTATTTTTTGGTAATTAGTCACATGCTTAAAATAGCTCTTAAAATACCAGTACAATGTATAATTTTGCCTTAAGGGCCATCTGAAGCTTTTCATTTTATTTTATAGAGAACATGGTTGCAGTCTTCCATCAATAAGCATTGTAGTGCTTTAAAAAACCAGACCTACAATTCTTACTTAGGAAATGAGCTACTAGAATTGGCTGTTGAGAAGTATTTCGGTTACTGACCTGTCTTCTCAGATCAAGAGACCATTGTTTTGAAGGCAGGATATTCATTGTTCATACTGCAGTGTCTATACATTACTTGTAATAGAAGCGACACTGGTATAGATTAAGGATATTTATTGGTACATTCTTTCTGAGCAGTATTTTGTCCAATCACCTCAAACTTATGTCATCTTGATGACTGTGAATAAGTGTACTTCATCATCATTAGCTGGAGAGTTAATGTAGAGAACACCCATAAAATTGGCAACTTGGTGAAAGATCCATTTATTAATCCATAAACAGGATGTCTATCTGTCTATTTCTGAAACATAATGTTTTCCACAGTAAGTGCTCCTACAAGAAGTGGAAAAATGCTTCCATAGGTGAGTTTTCCTCTTATTCATGACTGATACCAATTTTTAAAAAATAGCTAAGAGAGTTCAAACTTAGGACCACACAGATTCATACTTCACACCACAAAGAAATGATGATAAATTTAGTTAATAGCAAAACCCACTGTTTCTGTAAATAACAAGCTAAAGTAAAATGAAGGTGGAATATAATGATTCTGTGACTCTTCATACATCTGTTCAAATAAACCTGCTTAATCATTAGATTTCTGGGAGACAAAGATTCATATCAAAACCCTGGAAGACAAACCACATGGAAGGAAATTAAAAATATAAATTTCCTGTTAAAAACTAGGCACTATATAAGCTATTTCTCACAGATATAATTTGTTAAAGACAGTTTCAAGTAAAATACTTAAAAAGCAAATACTTGTTATTTTACTTACAATAAATCATAACTAGTTTATTTTCTTTGTAGAGTTTCCAATTCATTTTTTTAAATCCCTCCCAGTTTTCCTTCCAGTAAAATGACCTCCAAGACCAACCCTCACACATGGAGTCTTAAATTCTGAAGCTTTCGCTGTTGTTATTATTCTTTATTACCACAAATATAAATTCAGAGAATTAAGACAAAAATCAATCAAACAACAAATAACATGTAAGGAATGTGACCTATAAAAGCAGTTATAATTACAAAGATCAACATTCCATTTGAAGTAGAGCTCCTTTGAAATGTCCAACAGGGCAGTGGCAGTTGTTAGTATTTAATATCAAGAGGATAAAGTAATCCACAGAATTCATTCTACAGTTGTTAAAAAATCAGAAATCACTGTTACCACCTACTATTTTCAGATCTAGACAGTATACTAAAACTCGTGATAGATTTTTGACCATGCTGTAATCTGTTATGTAGAAATAGGATTTATTTTCTTAGCTGCTTAACAAATGTCAATATAGCATGTCTGATGTAAATTACAACAACAGGACAAACACTCCTCATAGCCTGCAGTGAATGAAAATAAAGAGAAATCTTTCTACTTCAAAGTGTCTCAGTCACTGACTTGTCAGAATCTTCTATCAATGGTTGGTCAAACTATTTCAGAGCTCAGTGGAGTTCTCCAAGTACTTTCAGAAATATTCTATTCCCCGCAGCACATGCTCAAGCAGTCACCAAAAGGTCAATGCCTGAGGATTTTTGGTGCTGTAGATTTTGTTTGGTCCTTTCTGGGTCCTTTCCACATTTTGCTATACTGTTCTTGGCCCTAAAGGGTTGGTTGTAGAGACCAGCAAACAGTCTCTTTTCTCATTTGGTATCTAAAGGAAGAAAGTGAAGTTGTGGACTTTATTCTGTAACTCCTTCCTAGTGTGTCTCTAGTGAAGGTGGCCCCCTCCACAGAATATATGTGAGCATCTTCATTAAGGAACTTTATCTTCTGGCCAAGTAACCTGGTAGCCCATCTCCTTCTTTGTTTTGCTGAGTGTTAAGAGATTCCTAGCAGTTTAGGCCTAGGTTCCTTCACTCAAACTCAGCAATTTCTTCTTTTATGAATTCTCTCCCACATACCAAGAGTTGAATGAGAGTTTATTTCCAATTGAGACTAAATAATAACATTTTTCTATCTGATATGCCTTGAATTTGGTGAAATCCATTAGTTTGTGAAAGCTAAACCTTCTGTAACCAGAGGATTGATTTTTGTTTAGTTTTACCTTCTCTGAAACATAGCTAGGGTCATAAGTCACACAATAACATAAGCCAGTAAACAAGCATTCTCAAGTAGTTCATTCTCTAGTTTGGTGTATGAGAAGGATAATTTCTAACAATCTGAAATCATTGCTCATTAACTGTCTGGATATGTACCCATGTGAAAGACAGAAAAAGGAAAACAAGCCAAATGCTTTATTATCTTGGATCCTGTCCATTATAAATGACAGATGATAGCCTGTCAGGTGAAATGGAGCTTCATAGCACTGAAATGGCTTTATTTAGCTTATTAGCTCTGAACAAAAACTACCAAAGGCCCATCTAGAAGGTGACTTGATAATCCTTATTTCAGCATAGTGAATAATGGGCTCAGAAAGACTGAATCCCTATGGAGCTTTCCAGTCTATCTACAGATGGAACACAGGAAACATGGCTCACACAAACTTGGGATGATTAGCAAGTTAAAAATATGAGTCTGTGGCACTGGACAAAAAGTGATGTTTAAGTTCCACTGATCCAGCTAAAAGTCATAATCTCACATTTATCTCAAAAGATATGTTATTGTGTTTTTTAAAATAAGCTATGTCAATGCACTTATTTTATATTTTTATTGTTTTTAAATAGGAGTTTCAAATTAGTATCAGTTTGAAAGCTTTTATTATTCAATCATAAAAATAATACTTAAAGGGAATATTTATAGGATATTTCATGAGTAGTCACAGGGAAGGAAACAGAGCCTCTTATATTCTAAAACTTCCATGTGGCTTTTGAAAGAAATGAATGGCACCTGGTAAAGACAGACTGGTATATATAGCACAAGTTCCATATTCTCAATACAGTTTGTACCCTGAGAAACTCATGCTGGAATCTGGGAAGAGGTGAGTGGGTCTTGAGGGCTCTGCATAATGAATGTATCACTCCATACACAGATTAACACAGGATTAAGGGAATATTTGATCATAGAATTAAACTGATTATTTTGCTCTGTCTTGCTATGATGCCCTCTGTCATGGTATGATTCAAAAGGAATACTAGAAGGCAAATGCTGACATCATAGCTTCATGCTCCTGGATTTTCTGCCATGGCACCTTTGTAACTCACCCAGTCCCAGTTACTTTGTGGTAGCAACTCCATATGAACCAACACAGAAACATTTGTTCCCTGGTATGTTGGAGTCCCTTTCCCCACCTTTGTTCTCTGAAGCATTTCAACAAAAATAACAACAAAAATCCATATTTACAGATTCCTACCTCACCCTAAACTCATCATACAGGGTTCTCAGTCTGGACCTATTCATGAACATTTATTTTCTTACATCCATGCTAGATCTAAAAGGCATTCTTGATTCTATTTAATGCTTGTTTTGTGCCCTAGCAAAATAGAAGTTCATTGGATTGAGAGATCTTTAATAATATATAAATGATTTTAAGTGCCTCTAATTCTTTTCAAAAAATTATTGCTATTATAAAGGTGATATAATTCTTGTATTTTTAAGACTATCCCGAATACCATGTCCCATTTTCTACCCCAGAAACCATGACATTGTTTTCTGGGTTGCTCAGGGATAGTTGAAATCATTTCCAATCTATTTGCCATGGATTAGGTGATGATTCCTGTGATGCCCATTTCTGATACCCCGTGTAACTGGTAGATTGTTTTTTCATAGTCTGTCATCCAGCCACACTCTCAAGTTCTGGTCAGCAATCTGGGAGTACTGTCACCTCTGCTTAGCTGGATCTAAGAACAAGAATTCCATCTCAGTCTCCTGCTGCACTTCCAAATGATTGTCTTTATAGGTGCATTTGGTTCTTTTTATGAGAGATTTTACTAACTGAATTGCACATTTACTTATTTCTAATCAAAGTATGGTTTCAAACTCAATTCTCTCAAGGGCCATGCAGATAAGCAAATAGGTGAAGAGGTTTTAGACTAAGACAATTAACTGATAAGCGAGAACTTCCTTCTTCAAAGAAGCGGCTGCTATTGTAAATCCACCAGCTATTGACATAGGAATATGGACCCTATATGCCAAATCTTTCCATTTTTTTCAAAGCCATCAATCTGGATTGTTTAAGCACTGAATTTAATAGGACATTCTTGAGAGCCACATTCTTACCACCAGGCTTAATGCCTTTGGCTCTTATTCTCAGAAAAGGTATCAACATTGAAAGTCATCTTCCAAGCTGGTATATGTCTGTCCTAATACTGTTAACTCCCTCTAGTATTCTAATTTATTTCTGAATCAAAAAATTTGAAATAAATAGTCTGGTGGGAAATAACTACATATGGGTATGAAGGAATGTAGAATAAGCCATAGAGAGAGAAAAACCAACCAAACTTAAGAAGATTTTCTTAGGCAAGAGATTAAAGCAAAGAAGAGTTACAGAATATGAATCCATATATAGTAACAATAATACTAATGAAAAAAGTAGTTAATACTCATCACTTACTTTTCTAAGTATTATATGTATGTTAACTTACATATATTACACTACAACCTTATAAGAAATTGCTTTCCATATTTTATATAGTATACAGTAGAGAGACATAAAGTGAAGTCCTCCAGTTACATTTTCTAAGGATAGAACCTAGCTGTGTTCCAGAACAACCACACTATATTGTCTTGGCCTATGTTTCTTCACTATTAACCACTTTGAGTCATCCCACTGGGGTAATTTAGCTCTGGTCATTGGCATTCAAATCTTTAAACCTAGGGTACATTTTCCTATGAAGAGCTCCTTTTGTGGTAGTTCTACACTTGTCCACAAATACCTGTGGTCCCTCTTTCAGGTTATAGCTTAATTTTCCTCATTTAGAGCATGTAGTCAAGTTAGTGATCCATTTCTTGTAAGCAGGATATAGTTAAAGAGATGATGTACCATTTTGAGGACAGGTTATATAGGCCCTAGAGCATTACACACTTTCTCAATGGCTCACCCTGGGAAAAGACAAGTGCTCTATTAAAATGATACAGAAGAGTTGTATTTAGGCAAGAACTATGACTTCCAAAGCACCATGTAAGTCAACCGAGAAAGGGATCATTGTGTCCCACTAAACAAAGTCTTCAATTGATAGTAAACACAGATTAGTACTTGTTTGAAACCTTCTGAAGCCCTAAGCAGAACCAACCTATAAAAGAAAATCAAATTTTATTTTTCATGTAATAAAAAAACATGGACATACATTGATGCTTTACTAACACATATCAAAATTGGAACTAATCTTTTGTCATTGATATATTCCAAACTGGATACACAAGGGGTTAATATAAATTTACACTTTGTTTTACTTAAATTTCATATGTGAAAGAATTCTACTCAATGATACTTTGAACAGGATAGTTTTCTTTTTTATTAAAGAATTTATTGGGCCGGGAGTTTGGCCTAGTGGTTAAAGTGCTTGCCTAGCATGCACAAAGACCTGGGTTCGATTCCTCGGTACCACATACATAGAAAAAAGCCAGAAGTGGTGCTGAGGTTCAAATGGTAGAGCTCTAGCCTTGAGAAAATCCAAGGACAGTGCTCAGGCCCTGAGCTCAAGCCCAGGACTGGCAAAAAAAAAAAAAAAAAGAATTTATTAACATTGATTTTACATCATATTTCAAATGATACGTTTAACAAACACGTATTCAAGAAGGGAATCTCTTTTAAATGACAATCACACATAGGAAACATAAAAGAAATTGAGGTTCCATGAATATCTTATTTCTTTGAGAAGAGTAACTTGAAATAATTTCTAAAAAAAAAGGTCTACTATATAAGCCTTGTGGTTTTCAAGTATAGTATGTGTAACATGAATAAAATTAGATTAGTATCATAATTTCATCTCCCAAAACTGCAGGAAATAATTTAAAGTTGTTAAGTATGTTGTCAAGGAAATATAGAGCTATCTGTATGCAGTTAAGTGAACTTCATGATGAACTCTACTTCAAACTTCTGACAATTCTGATCATAGAATTTATATAGATTTTCAAAAAGTGTTAAAATGTATAGCACAATATTACAAGGAATGAGTTAGAGCAATATAAATATGAAACATAATTGTGACAGGTACCCATTAGAGGCCAGTGCAAATCAGAGAAGGAATTTATAATCAATCCCCATGGAAAAACCAACATTATTTTTTCCACTTAAAAGTAAAGCTGTTGTGCTTGGTACTGGCACAAGAACAGGCCTGAAGACCAATGGAATAGAACTGAGGACCCAGATATAAAACCACAGACCTATGGCCACCTAGTCTTTGACAAGGGAGCCAAAAAAATAGAATGGAAGAAAGATAGCCTCTTCAACAAGTGGTGCAGGCAGAACTGGTTAAGCACCTGCAGAAAACTAAAGCTGGATCCTTCTTTGTCACCTTGCACTAGAATTAACTCCAAATGGATCAAAGACCTGGAGGTAAAAGCTGACACACTGAAAACTCTACAGGAAGGAATAGGAGATACACTAGGCCTCCTTGGCACAGGTCGAAACTTTCTTAATAAAGACCAAGAATCACAACAAATCAGAGAAAGGCTGGATAAGTGGGACTGCATTAAACTGCAGAGCTTTTGTATGGCAAAGGACATAGCTAGTAAACTAATCAGGAAGCCTACAGAGTGGGAGAAGATCTTCACCAACCAAACAACGGACAAAGGCCTCATATCTAAAATATATCAACAACTCAAAAAATTGAATCACTTCAAAACTAACCTCCAAAGTAACAACCATCCCATTAAAAAATGGGCCAAAGACTTAAAGAGAGTCTTCTCTGAAGAAGAAACAAAAATGGCCTATAGACACATGAAGAAATGCTCAACATCTCTGGTCATAAAAGAAATGCAAATCAAAACAACTCTAAGATTCCACCTCACTCCAGCTAGAATGGCCAAGATCAGGAAAACGAATGACAACAGATGCTGGAGGGGATGTGGCCAGGAGGGATCACTACTACACTGTTGGTGGGAGTGCAAACTCGTTCAACCTCTATGGAAAGCAGTGTAGCAGTGCCTCAAAAGGCTAAACATAGAACTCCCCGATGACCCAGCAATCCCACTACTCAGCATTTACCCAACCATCCAGAATCTAGGGCATACTAAATCCACTAGCACAACGATGTTCATTGCAGCATTATTCACCATAGCAAAGATATGGAACCAACCTAGATGTCCCTCAGTTGATGAGTGGATCAACAACTTGTGGTATTTGTATAGAATGGAATTCTATGCTGCTGTCAGAAAAAATGACATCGACCCATTTGTCATGAAATGGAAAGACTTAGAAAAAATCCTATTAAGTGAAGTAAGCCAGACTCAAAGGAACTTAGGCTCAATGGTTTCCCTCATTTGTCATAATCAGAAGAAACCTTGGGCTCTACTAGCAGAGATCTGCAATAGAGCAAAATCTTGATACATAAGGCCATATAATATGAAGCTAATTGAAAGGACCTCCAGGGTATTGAAACAAAAGCCATATAATGAATGATTGTTGTCCTTAATGTACTATGTTATCTCTCATCTCCTTTGCTGCCCCTTGGGTATCTCATATTGTTACAGTATCTCATATTGTTACAGTATCTCACTTTGTTATCTGATATATTTAATTTATTTGTATTTGGTTATTTGAAATTTGATAGGAAAGGGGGGAAAACTAAGACAGGGTTGGGGAGGTGGGGGGTGGAAGGAGGGTAATGGGTACCAAGACATGTGAAAGGGTATCAATGTATGTGAATTAATGCACCTTCTATCTGGCAAATATCATGTAACCCTTTTATTAATTACAATAAAAATATATTTAAAAAAAGTAAAGCTGTTGTGACTTGCAGGGGAAAAATGATGAAGAAAGCTTTTTTGATTTTCTGAAGAAGGTTCAAAGGATAAGAAATGAGTTAAGAAAGGATGAGTCATGAAAAACAGGAGCAAAGAATTCTCACCTTAAAAATATAATATTACTAAATATTGTTTGATGTTTCACCAATGTAAGCACAAAATTTCAAGAAGCTTAGTATAATAAGAAACTTATTTGACATTTGACAATATATCAGAAAAAGATCTAGAACATGTACAAAGTATGTGGTAGTAATCTCATTTCCTACAAGTCACCTCTCCTGCCTGCCCAGACAATATTAAGAGTTTTGAAAAGGAAGAGGAAAACTGTACATTTGCAATTTTATTCCCTGAAATAGTTTTGCTCTTAACAAGTAGCAAATGGTTCTTTCTCAAGTACACAAATACAGAGTAACTCAGACAAATTCACCTAGAACTACATATATAGTACAAAATACATTCCTTAGTAATGGACTGACATGACGCTTATGGGTTCTTTTTAACAAGAAACTGAACTAGATCCTCAAAACCAAAAACAGAAAAATGGAATATCTGATCTTTCTTTACTTCCTCTTCTTATTTATCCTGCTCCCCCCTCCCATGCCACCATTTTGTAGCGCTGGGGAAAAACAACAAGAAAAAGAAGAACAACAACACCTTGGTTTTGTAGTAAGGCCTAGAAAATAATACCTAGTAGGGTGTTGAATGCAATTTATTTTGTAAGAGCAGTAGCTGAACAATAAAACATAGGACTCACAGATGTGTGTGAGTTTACCTTTCGTCTGGCACTGAAAGACTGTTCACAACAAGGGTATATAAAAGAAATTAAGAGACAAGGAAATCTTAGCACTACATAAACTGCAGACATCACTTTGTAACTTTTCAGACAAGGAGCTTCCTCCCTTGCAAGATGGTCTATTTCACTATTGAAGACATAACTATTCAGAAAATTATTCTTTCTTTTATTTTTTGCCAGTCTTGGACTTGAACTCAAGGCCTGAGCACTGTCCTTGGACTTTCTCTAGGCTAGAGCTCTACCATTTGACCCTTAGCACCACTTCCAGCTTTTTTATATGTATGTGGTACCAAGGAATTAAACCCAGGTCTTTGTGCATGCTGGGCAAGCACTCTACCACTAGGCGAAACTCCCGGCCTCATTCTTTAATTTCTATACTGTGGGACCTCTTGATATACAATAAAATACTGCATTGGTTTCTGAGGTAAAAAAGAAGTTAGTTATGAAGATAGCTAAATATAAGCCTAACATTGAGAAGCCGTAAATTCTATCCATGAAGTAGGCTGATGCTAACCTCTAAGCCAAAGTGTTGGTCTATTACTTACTATCTGTTAACCAGCATTAGAATTATTTATCTTTTGGGGACCTCAATTTATTTATCTTTAAAATGGATAAACTAGACAATCATAAAGGAATAGTTATCAGGATTAGAGAGTTAAAGCAAAATATGAAGCCCAATCTGAATGTAACTATGACATATGACCATATTTATTATTGGTGTTACTACTTTGTAGTGTTTACCTGATATGCCTTTGATCTTTACCAAATCTCTATCAACTATGTCTTATCATGATATTTTTCTTATTAATGAATATAATTGTATAAAATAACATGTTTTCTTATGGCATTTCCATATGTTTATAATGTGCTTTAATCATAATTATCTTCCTCCACTGCCCTCCTTTCTCTACTGCCCCTACTGGTCCTATTGTCTTACAGGGTTGTACACATATCTTCAACATATGCTACCTTTGATTCTTTAGGAGTGACACTGTAGGATTGCTTTAGTAGAACATAAAAGCCAAATTATGTCCCATTCAAAATGGACCAGTGAATGACCTCTCTAAGGAAATCTTATCACTAGCAAAAAGAGTCACAGGTATCTGAAACAATCCTGTAATTTGCTTGAGTATCTCTGCATAATCCCTTGTTGCTCAGATATATTATAAGTAAAATCAACCCAAAAGGGCTGGAGAAGAGTAGGGAAAAACTTTCACTCACAAACTCAATTGTATTGTTGATGTCTCTATTTAGTTCATGGAATTTTTCTTTTCTGTTTTTTTACTGTCCCAATTATCACCCCGGGGATGGAAGAAAATTAGCATTATCTCTCCTAAAATCAGGACCCAGGGCATGGGAGCTGTTACTTTCTATAGTGACTGACTCAAACTGCTCTGGGACAACACAGGGAAGTGATTCAGGATGTAGAATAAGGCTAATATTGTCTATGTCAACATAGTATCTTAACCACACGTGACCACTGACAAATTATGAAATATGTCTCAGCCTCCTTTCCTTTTTTGTTAAAGAGATAACAATTCTGCTTTAAAGTACAATCACAAACACATGTCACAGCTTGGCATATGAGAGCCTAGTGACTACTGGCCATTACTAATACCACCAACACATCATTACCAGTACTGTGGTCTGATGGGTAACTCCAAATGACAGTGCCCTGCGGGACTTCTCAGCTTCCTCAAGATACTGTGAGTCACTACACTGCGATCAGTCTTTTCTTATGTCAAATAAGAACCCAGGGCCTTTGATCCATTTGGAGTTAATTCTAGTGCAGGGTGACAAAGAAGGATCCAACTTTAGTTTTCTGCATGTGGTTAACCAGTTCTGCCAGCACAACTTGTTGAAGAGACTGTCTTTCTTCCATTCTATTTTTTTGGCTCCCTTGTCAAAGATTAGGTGGCCATAGGTCTGTGGTGTAATATCTGGGTCCTCAGTTCTATTCCATTGGTCTTCAGGCCTGTTCTTGAGCCAGTACCAAGCTGTTTTGATTATTATAGCTCTGTAATAGAGTCTAAAGTTTGGTATTGAAATTCCTCCGGCGCTGTTCTTTCTGCTAAGAAGTGTTTTTGCTATACGGGGTCTTTTATTATTCCATATGAAATTTTGGATTGCCTCTTCTATTTCTTTAAAGAATGACATTGGGATATTGATGGGTATTGCGTTGAATTTGTAGATAGCCCTTGGCAAGATTGTCATTTTCACGATATTGATTCTTCTAATCCAGGAGCATGGGAGGTTTTTCCATTTCTTCAGTTCTGCTTTAATTTCATTTTTCGGGGTTTTAAAGTTTTCATCAAAAAGTTCCTTTACATTCTTACTTAAGGTAATTCCTAGGTACTTTATTTTCTTTGAGGCTATTGCAAAAGGAGTTGCCTCATTCCTCTCACTGTTGGCGTAGAGGAAGGCAGTTGATTTTTGAGGGTTTTTTTTTTTTTTTTTTTTTTTTTTGCCAGTCCTGGGCTTGAGCTCAGGGCCTGAGCACTGTCCTTGGACTTTCTCAAGGCTCGAGCTCTACCACTTGAGCCTCAGCACCACTTCCGGCTTTTTTTCTATGTATGTGGTACCAAGGAATTGAACCCGGGTCTTCATGCATGCTAGGCAAGCACTTTAACCACTAGGCCAAATTCCCGGCCTTGAGGGTTAATTTTATACCCTGCTACCCTTCCAAAGTTTTGAATCAGCTCAAGGAGCTTGGGAGTAGAGTCTATAGGATTCTTTAAATACAGGATCATGTCATCTGCAAAGAGGGAAAGTTTTACTTCCTCTTTCCCTATTTGGATCCCCTTTATGCTTGCTTCTTGCCTTATTGCACTGGCTAGGAATTCTAATACTATGTTAAAGAGGAGTGGAGAGAGTGGGCATCCTTGTCTCGTTCCAGATTTTAGAGGGAATGGATCAAAGACCTGGAGGTAAAAGCTGACACACTGAAAACTTTACAAGAAGGAATAGGAGACCTCCTTGGCACAGGTCGAAACTTTCTTAATAAGGACCAAGAGTCACAACAAATCAGAGAAAGGCTGGATAAGTGGGACTGCATTAAACTGCAGAGCTTTTGTATGGCAAAGGACATAGCTAGTAAATTAATTAGGAAGCCTACAGAGTGGGAGAAGATCTTCACCAACCATACAACAGACAAAGGCCTCATAACTAAAATATATCAACAACTCAAAAAATTAAATCACTCCAAAACTAATCTCCAAAGTAACAACCATCCCATTAAAAGATGGGCCAAAGACTTAAAGAGAGTCTTCTCTGAAGAAGAAACAAAAATGGCCTACAGACACATGAAGAAATGCTCAACATCTCTGGTCATAAAAGAAATGCAAATCAAAACAACTCTAAGATTCCACCTCACTCCAGTTAGAATGGCCAGGATCAGGAAAACGAATGACAACAGATGGTAGAGGGGATGTGGCCAGGAGGGATCACTACTACACTGTTGGTGGGAGTGCAAACTCATTCAACCACTATGGAAAGCAGTATGGCAGTTCCTCAAAAGACTAAACATAGAGCTCCCCTATGACCCAGGGATTCCACTACTTGGCATTTACCCAATCATCCAGAAACAAAGACATACTAAATCCACTAGCACAACGATGTTCATTGCAGCACTATTTACCATAGCAAAGATATGGAACCAACCTAGATGTCCCTCAGTTGATGAGTGTATCAACAAGATGCGGTATTTGTACACAATGGAATTATATGCTGCTGTCAGAAAGAATGACATTGCCCCATTTGTTAGGAAATGGAAAGACTTAGAAAAGATCCTATTAAGTGAAGTAAGCCAGACTCAAAGGAACTTAGGCTCAATGGTTTCCCTCATTTGTCATAATCAGTAGAAACCTTGGACTCTCTTAGCAGAGATTTGCAATAGAGCAAAACCTTCATACAAAAGGCCTTGTAGTAGGATGCTAAATGAAAGGATCTCTAGGATATAGAAACATAAGCCATATAATGAATGATTGTTGTTCATAAGGTACTGTTATCTCTCTTCTCTTTTGCTGTCCCTTGGTTATCTCATATTGTTACCTGATATATCGGATATATTTGTATTTGGTTATTTGAAATTGGACAGGAAACGGGGGAAAACAAGATGAGGGGTGGGGGTGGGGGGGAGGGAAATGGGTACCAAGACATGTGAAAGGGTATCAATGTATGGGAATTAATGCACCATCTATCTGACAAATATCATGGAACCCTTCTATTAATTACAATAAAAAATATATGAAAAAAAAGAACCCAGGCCATTAATATTGATTTGTGCAAATTGAAAAAAACAGTGCCTCCAAAGAAAGAGAAAGGACATATTAGATGAAAACCCATTCATTACTTCTCAAAACAGTAATAATACGGGGGCTCGGAGTCTGGCCCAGTGGTAGAGTGCTTGCCTACCATGCACAAAGACCCAGGTTCGATTCCTCAGTACCACATACATAGAAAAAAAAAAAGCCAGAAGTGGTGCTGTGGCTCAAGTGGTAGAGCTCTCGCCTTAAGAAAGTCCAAGGACAGTGCTCAGGCCCTGAGCTCAAGCCTAGCACTCGCAAAAATAAATAAATAAATAGATAAAATAAAAAAACACTAATAATATCTCTTGCACAAACAGCTAAACTCCTCATTTTAAATGCCTTTTCTTCAAAATGGGAGTAAGGTTTTTCTGAAATCCACATCTCCCTTACCTTAAAAAAAAAAAAAAAGGATTTTTCTGAGTAAAAAAGAAGACTAGGATAATGAAGAACATACTTAATATATTTAAGGAAACAACATTTTCTCCAACATAAAAAATCTCCTTTATAAATAATTAGTTATAAATATTTAATTTGAATAAGTGGCAAAAGACATCTTGATGACGCATCCTCTACCTACTTTAAATATATAAAAATAATAAAATGACATTAAGAATTCAACTCATAATAGGATCTCTTTCTGTTCAGTGGCTTTATTATAAGAGCGACTAAAGATTTTATGTATTATCACTTAGACATTAGACAAGATAGTTTTTCTCTAAATAATACTCTGATTAGTGTAATAGTTCCATTCTTGTAAAATAATTATAGATACATCTTCTGTGTTATTATAGCAATCTCTTTTTCAGCAAAACTTACTTTTCCTCAATCCTCATGTGAAACTGAATCCATTGTCATAAGACTAGGCTTTAAAATAACTTCAATAAGGAGAGGACCTGACAAATGGGTTTTGAAATCAGGTCACCAGCTTAAGACCCAGGATTCCTTTATTGTTCACAGACAAGACACTGGTTTAGGACACTGTTATAAGAGTTATTCGCTAATACCATTTCTGTGGACAAATAACAGCCCAAACTAGCTAATATGAAAAGTCAGCTGAACTTTCAAACCATAACTAAACATAAATAATAACCATAAAGAGGTCAGCAACTGAGATCCTATTTCCTTTTCCTAGATAAGGGGAGGGATACTGGATTCAAGAATAGTGTAAGGGAATGATAGAAGGTTTGTTCAGGTTCTCTTCCTCTCCATTGCAACTTTCATCTGTCAAAAGCTGCTACAGTGAGGCCAAAGTTGCAACAGAAGATCATCCAGGAACTAAATGCTTTTTCAAGTAAACCTCTGTCAAAGGCCAGTAAACATCTTTACTTTAAAATCCATGAACAATGAGTGCTAGGCATTGCTTTGTGGAACTTTTAATGTTTTAGTTCACAAGAGACTAATAACTGGCTGTAATGCATGCTAGATTCAGAGTTCCTTTTGCATAGCAATTGGTCTTGTAAAAAAAAATATATATCCAAGATGCTAAGACAATGCTCTATTAATTTAATGATCAATGAGGCCTACCTTCAGAGATAAACACTTATGTAATGGTGAAATGCTGAGCAAATAGCTGACAATATTTTGTGTTCAGCTATAAATGCTCCAGATAGACATTATTACTCATTTATTTCAAATGTATCATTTACTTTTCTATGTCATGCCCATCCTTATGTGTAGAGTACACTTCCTCTATACCAGCTTCAAGAGTTCTCTTGTGACCTCCTGGGGTATAATTACCCAAACACGTTGACCTCTCCGTGCTAAGTTCTAAGTTTACTGTTTGCAATGTACCACCCACTTACCCTTCTGTCTCTTTTATCCCACTAGTTCTTCCATCAGAATATATATATAGTAAGTTATCAAATAATCATATTATACAACATTCTCAGCTTTTGAATTTCCTGAGGGCAGAAATAGAACTCTTCACCTAGAAAGTCCTTTTCACAATACCAAAGTTAGAGTTTTAAAGGGAACAGAAGAGACTGTGTACATAGCTTAGTGACAGACTATATACCTACCATGTTCAAAGCAGTTTAATGTTCAAAGGGATGGCGTTGATCAAGATATGTGGTATTCATAAATTGCTTTGTTAAATGGAAACTCCTTTATACAACTACTTAAAATAATTTCAAAATGAAAAAATACTGTCCAATGAAATGTAACAAAAATGACATAAATAATAAATTATACAAAAGAAATTATACAGGACTACAGGCATTCACATACAGTGAGACTAAAAAGGCAGACATACTTAGAGAGGAACAGAAAAGTACAAGGCCTACGTACGTCTGTTCATGAAAAATAATATTTACCAAAATGAATTGTAGGAAATGAAAACAGGTTCATTTTTGCTGGTTTTGTTTGCTTTCCTTTTTTGTGTTATGTTTGTTCGTCTATGGGTCTTTGGGAGTGTAAGGGGAGGCACAGAAAGGGAGAAACAAAGAGTGAACAAATAAAGCAATAATACTTACTGGATACTATGTTGAAAATGAACTATCCATCTTGTAGGTGGGGATAGGAGGGAAAAACTGTAATAAAATGAAGGAAGGCATAACATTGTCTAGCAAATGTACTGTTTACCTGACTTATGTCATTGTAACCCCTTTGTACATCACTTTTATAACAATACAAACATTTTAAAAATAGAAAAGGAGATATGGATACATCTGTTAGACTGAATTAAACTGAAGGAATAGTGAATCTTTTTCTTATCTTCTTAAAATCCAACAAAAAAGAAGAAATAAAATTGAGGTGGTATCTGTCAAGCGGAACATTTCAATCCTAAGTCACAGGAGTGTCTCTGCATCCATCTGCCCTCTGCTTGGACTTCATGGAAAAATAGGGTACTACACTAGCCATAGTCTCTAGCCAAAATTCAAAACTACTATAAAGCAACCTAAAGAAAACATCTTCTCTTCCCATATTTAAAATTCTCCAAGAGAAACCATCCCAATCTTATTCAGAGTTCTAAAATATTTAGCAGAATATTTCTTATAATTTATTTTCTTATTCCATTTGCTAGCAGTGATTTAATTTATAGTTGAAATTGAATGAAAAGGAACTGATATTATTTAGATAAATTTAGGTGGGAGGCAAGATAAAAAGTAGTGATGTAAAGACTAGGGGTATGGACCCCAAAATCTTTTTCTGTTGGAAAAGGGATGAGAGAACAGTGCAGGTCCAAGCTTCCATGGGACCTTTCTCTTTTTAAGCTGCTATGTGAGGAAGAAAGGCTAGGCTTGAGAAAACCTGTGTTTCAAGGCGTAATAAACATAGCGAATTATCAGATTAAACAAACTGCTCAAATATACAAGGGTAAAAGTTTCTGATAGTAATACATCTTGACTAGATGAATTACAAAGTTTGAAGACCATACATACCATGGTTTTCACTGTCAGTATATGAAGATCAAGATTTGGACAAAGGGAACTTAAGTGCATAGAAATATAATGGTTTAATTTCTTTTTTTTTCTTTTGGAGCAACAGCACCACTTCCAGATTTTTCTATGTATGTGGTATTGAGGAATTGAACCTGGGTCTTTGTGCATGCTATGTGAGCACTCTACCAGTAGGCCAAACTTCTAGCCCCTAATGGCTTAATTTCTGAAGAAAAAAAAATGAAGAAGGATTTCTAGTTAAGTCAGAGGGAAAATCTGAGATACAGATCCAGAAAGTGACAAAGTCTGTGGGAAGAAATAGGTTCCAAAAGTACTGAGCTTACACTCTAGTCATTCAAGTATGCATGCATATGCTTGGCAAATGAAAGAATCACTCAAAAAAATCTCTTTGAAAAGCAAAGCAAGTATATACATATACAGATACATGTAAAATATAATGAATATTATTACTGTCTTATGGACTCAAGAAATGAGATAAAGCCAAAATAAGTTCAATTTAAAATTGGAGAAGGTGATTTTTATACTGGCTGGAGAAGGGGATAATTATAAAATCTAAACAAAAGGTCCATGACTCACTGAACCAATTATTTCCTTGTACATTTATCAGTTTTGTACACATGTCAGCATGTCTGTCGCATCCTGGATGTGAGAAGAGAGATTATTTCTTTCCTTTTATCAATCCAAATAAATGGGTAACAAGTAGAACTAAATCTAGGAGGGGTTGAATCAAGTCAAACTTCACACTATTATATTATTATTATTATACTATATATGATATTGTATTATACTAGTTTTCAAATGTATGTTTTTCCCATGTCAGCTGCTGCATGGCTAATTCTTTTTTTTTTTTTTTTTTGCCAGTCCTGGGCTTGGGCTCAGGGCCTGAGCACTGTCCTTGGACTTTCTCGAGGCTAGAGCTCTACCACTTGAGCCTGAGCACCACTTCCAGCTTTTTTCAACGTATGTGGTACCGAGGAATCGAACCCGGGTCTTTGTGCATGCTAGGCAAGCACTCTACCACTAGACCAAACTCCCGGCCCCTGCATGGCTAATTCTTAACTGGTAACTATTTATAAATAAACTATACACAAATGTAGGCCATTATAGTAGCAAGTGTAAGCACTTGTGAGGACTAAGAGTCCCAGGGAAATCTTGAACTCAGAAGAAATAATGATAAAACAAAACAAAAAATACAGAGACAATCTGTGAATAATTTACGTGCGTTTCTAAAGAAAATGGTAAGACTCAAAGTCAACCCTGTAATGGCTTTCCTCTCAGTTACTTGAATTTCTGCCCATCTGCTGGAATGACTGAAATTGCATCTCTCTGGCTTGGTGGAATAGTTACAACTGGCAAAGGTTTAGGACCGCTGTTCTACTGCCCATGGACTCCTAGGTACACTGGTATGATAGTGATTTTCTACCGTGTAATATCAACTTAGACCCAAACAGTGGACTTCCAGAATCTTTTAACAATTATTTTCCTTTTGTACATAACAAAAAAAGAATAAAGATTACATACCTAAAGGTTACATATCTAAATCCCCTGCCTCAAATTCAAACTGCTCTGAGTGGGAATAGAAAATATGTATTATTAACACCAACAGTTGTTAATGGTGGTAATGATAATATGTTATCTCCACCACATGGTGATAATGGATTTTTTATTATTAAAGTAAGCTGTGGCTTTTATTTATAGACATTAGCTCAGCTAGAGAAAATGAAAATGCAAAAATATTGCACAGTTCAAATTGCACCAGCTCCCAAGACGTCGTGGGAGAGTGCATGCATCATCTTATGGATTAAAAAGAACACCCCTACTGCAGGCCCAGGTCACATCATGGCCACACCTGTGTGCTCCAGGATGGTAGAAATGGGAGAGCTAGCCAGTCAATGTTCTCTTATGAAGTGACTGTATTTTAAAAATGAATCCTAAAGTGACTCTTTTTATGTGCTAGTTCTGGACCTTGAACTAGAGGGGTCTGGGTGTGTTCCCAGCTCTTTCATTCGAGGATACCATTCTATCAATTGACCCTACTCTTCTTGCTGCCTATTTTGCTGTTTAACTGAAGATAAGAGTCTCATGGACTTTTTTTTTTTTTTTTTTTTTTTTGCCTGGGCTGGCTTCAAACTTGATCTTCAGATCTCTTGAGTAGCTAGGATTACAGTCAGAAGCCATCAGCCCCTTGCTGTGACAATTTTTTTTAACACAAAGCATTCCTCAACTAGGAACTAGGACTTGTTTTTCTTCACATAACCTTATTTGCAAACTAATGTGCAAAAAAACAGTTTGTAAGAGCTATTTAACATGGCTCAATGTTCTTTTCCTCTTAGATTTTACACTATAACTTTATTAATAATCTGTAACACTGTATATGAAAATACTATCCCTGAAAGTATCCTCTAAAACTGTTGAAAGATACTACATACTAGTAGTGAATATGACACGGCTTGACTAATTCTAAAAAGAATAAATATAATAAAAAGAACAAGCCTTGGTTGTGATTACCACAGAAATACAGGTAATGATCTCTTTTTTGCAAAATGCTTTAGGTGATTTTAAAAACAAAAGGACTGAAGTGGAAAGCGTGACCTCTTTTTCTAAATACAATATTATTGCTAAAAGAATGTGAAAAGGAATAAAACCTTATTTTATTCCAATTCTTGCAGGGAGAAAATTATTTTCTCTCAAATACTGTACAATAATTTAAATGTTCTTTTTTATAGCTCTATATGAGGCACTCTCATCACAGTGACCCAGAGCACTCGGATAAGAGAACTAGTTAATGTTAGTTCTGCTTCTCCAGTTAGCTATTACCAAAGAAAAACAAGGTGAAACCCTTCACTGTTGAAGCATTCAGGTTTGGGGTGAATTCACTAGCAATGTCATGCTAGCAAACTGTGTTGCCTAAAGTGCTGCAGAAAATTTTAGATGATCATCAGTAACATTAGCATGAGTATATCTGGTATGTTTTATCTATAAATGCTAAGCAAGAATTTTTTTGTTTGAACTTGTCAATTTTTTTTTTTTTTTTTTGCCAGTCCTGGGGCTTGAACTCAAGGCCTGAGCACTGTCCTTGGGATTTCTCAAGACTGGTCCTCTATCACTTCAGCCACAGCACCACTTCTGATCTTTTTCTTCATATGTGGTACTGAGGAATCGAACCCGGGTCTTCACTCATGCTAGGCAAGCATTCTACTATTAGGCCAAACTTCCAGCCCACATGTCTATTTTTGTAAAGCTGCGACATGGGCACTAATTAAATTTTAAATATTTATATAATCTTAAATCTAAATTACATATTTTCCTTATTTTTAAGTATAAATGCACAGTTGCAGAGTTTTCTTCCCTAAAGTATTGTGGTTCTCAAATGCTACGTGTTTTTAAACATCTACATATACATGGCATTTATTTTGGTCTTTCTTATCTTTCATTTGTTTACTTACAAGTGTTTTTCTATTGAAAAATGCCATCACCTGGCATATTTCCTTCTACTATGCTTCTCTAGTCAGAGAGCAGTTTTTGTCATGTATGATTAAAGAAAAGTACCTATTGTGTACCAGAGGAGTGCAGTAGTAGCCCAGTAGGAGAACCCAGTCTTTTTATGACTTTTATTTATTTATCTATCTATTTTTACTTTGCCAGTCCTGGGGCTTGAACTCTGGACCTGGGAACTGTCGTTGGACATTTTTGCTCAAGGCTAGTGCTCTATTATTTGAGCCAGAACACTACTTCTGACTTGTTCTGTGTACATGGTACTGAGGAATTGAACCCAGGGCTTTGCATATGCTAAGCAAGCAAGCATTCTACTGCTATGCTACACTCCCGGCCCATGACTTAATCTTTTATCTCCATAACAGGTACTTAGAAACATCATTTGCTAAAAAGCTGTGGTTCCTTACTTGGGCCCATGAATTAACTTAACTAAAATAAAGAAAAAGCCTGACTTCCTGCCTCTATTTTGTATCTGTCTCCTTTCCTCTAAGGTCTCAGATGCAATCACCTTGGTTTCCAGAAAGATAAGTCTGGCGATAGGGATATTCATTACCATGTGAACGTGACTGTACTTGGTGATGATGTTGACAACTTCTCTGGAATACCTAGGAAGAACTAGAACATATGTAATGATTACAGGCCATACATTGCCGGAGACTATTTATGCATACCACTTGCCCAAATTCCTCCTGTATTTAAACCTAAAGCTCATGTCTGTCACTATGTGCTGAAGTGCTTACTTTGCCTCTTCACATAGTATACCCTTGCTCTATAATAACTTTCTCTGCCCTGCACAAGTACTCACTTGTCTGTTTATCTGACACACTGATGCAAGTTGTTGGACCTGACATATGGGACTCCTGGTTTTGAGGCTGTGGCCTAGAACTCAAGCTAAGGCATTGCTTGCTAGAAGTAAGGCACTAGATCCAGCCCACAGCTACAGGAGAAGAGCATAAAAGAACCATGGAGTCAGAATATGGTGATCAGTTAATAGGGACTACCTTAGAACTAGTGTACTATAAATACTACAGTGCACAAATATTTTGTACATCAGAAATGCTTGCCTTATATTTTAAAATTCTCTTAGAGAAGAATTATTAGACTAAATGTCTGATAACATTTTAAAGAAGCTGACAGAGTCACTGTCTTTGTGTATTATGGACATACATAGTATATGTAGGAATGATTCATACTCTTGATAGTTGCTGAATCTTAAATAACAAATCATTATCACATCACTCTATAACTTGATCGATCTATCTACCTACCTACCTATCTATCTATCTACCTCTCTCTCTCTCTCTCTCTCTCTCTCTCTCTCTCTCTCTCTCTCTCTCTCTATATATATATATATATATATATATATATATATATATATACAGAAAAGCTAATATAATGTGATGGTTTCAGGGTTGATGAAAAGTTCTTGATATTGCCTTCAAGAGATAGAACTTATTTTTCTGCCTCTTAGGAATTAACTTCCAGTGAAGAAGTTGCACTTGTTGCACGATCCCTTCTGAGAATACATTTTAAGGACGGTTATTTCTATTTTATGTGACCCTGTTGTCACATGAATAGTCTCATGGATAGGCTCATAGCAAAGAACATGAACACATGTAATCTTTGAATCATTCTCTGCAGAGACTGAAGTCCAACCAATAGTTTGACTGCAGCCTCATGAGAAATTCTCCTCAGAACAACACAGCTAAGCTTCTCTTGCATTCTTACCCTTAAAAGCGATAAACGATAATGAATGTTTTATGTTGCTAAATTGCAGATAAAGCAAAAGACAAATGAAATATATAAAGTAATCTCATTATGACAGAAATGAACGCCTCAGACATCTCAGTGTAGTTGTTGTTAGGAAAGATGGAGTAGATTCAAACAACTAAGACAAACAACTTTGGTACTGGCTCCCTCTGCTGTCAATAGAGACAGAAACAAAAGGAGCAAACTTTGTTGCTTTCAAACTCTTCTGCTCCCAACTCTTATAGAAAAATACTTTTGCCACTTCCCAATTGTATCTGTCATAAAACAGCTGAAATAATGGCTAGATAAGAGTATTTTTACTGGATCAAAACAAACAAGCAAGCAAGCAAACAAAAAACCCAGCCAACCAACCAACCAACAAACAGTAGGTGAGACCTAGCAGACTGCCTAGTTTCAAATTACAACTGAATTCCATAGCACAGTGGTCCCCAAAGTGTGGTACCAAGACCAGCAGCAGCTTCATGAGACTGGAGCTGGTGGAAATGTAAAACTATACTTCTGCTCAAATGTGTTCTAACAGGTGTTTGGGTGAAAAAGGAAGTTGTAGGTACACTGTTTTAAGAGTATAAACCATATCACTGCTCCACAGGTTGGTGTCCACTGATAACTCCAATTGTTTCCTGCAAGACAGTACAGGCTTTAGGTGGCCTTCATCCCAATTAAAATGTTTAGAAAGATTTAATTACTAAATGCCAACTCATACAAACATAAAGATCTTTCCTACAGACACTATGTGATGAATTGAATGCAGTTTCTAATCAACTATTTGGCAAGCGATATGGGTTTTCTTGTTTGTAAACAGCCATACCAATGCTAAACATACTTATTCACAACTTGACAAGAAACACTGCCCTGTAATTAATCATTTCCAAGTCCTAATTCAAACAAAAATACAACACCAAGAATATATCCTCTCTCCATTATAAGAGACACACATATAAATAATAATTAGGTCTATAAGGTCTCTACATATTAGCAGGTGTTTTAAGGCAAAACAGTGGCAGATATTTGAAATATTCAAGTCATCAGAAGGATATTTATCTTCCAAATACAAATATAACTGAGACAATTATTATTCATGATAAGCATGTTCAATTAGAAGTTATTAAACCAGGTTATCTATTAATATCAAACTCCATTCATTAATGAATTTTAAAATAAGTATTTATTTATTTATTTTCTCAGTTGTGGGACTTGAACTCTAGGCCTGGGCACTGTCCCTGAGCTCTTTAGTTCAAAGCTACCATCCTACCCCTTGAGCCATAGTATCACTATTGGTTTTCTGGTGATTAATTAGAGATAAGAGTCTCATGGACTCTTTAGTTCCCAGGCTGGCACGAAATTGTGATCCCCAGATCTCAGCCTCCTAGCAGCTAGGATTATAAGTGTGAGCCACCGTGCACACTAAACTAAGTAAATTTTTAATTTAAAAAATGGTTAAAAATCAAAGGCTTCCCATTAGTATTTTTGGAAAGAGGTTAAAAAACAATCATTACCAGCAATTAACTAATCAAAATACATTACTGCTTGGTTCACTGGATATATTTAATGTGTTCTCTCAAAATAAGGATGTTAGCAAGAGTCACTTTCAACTGAATAACATGCTAAAATTCAGGGTCAATAAAACAGAGTTAATTTAAAAAAAATCATTTTTCTTACTTGCCTGAGGACTTCTACCTCATTTCCCAAATGTAATAATACTAGACGTAGCATAAAATACAGCAATTAACTACAAAATTCACTTCAAAGAGAACCCCAACAATGAGAGCACATGTTATCAAGTTATTATAAAAAGCAACTGTTTGAATATAAAAATTATGATTTCATAAGTGTGTGGGAGTCAGTTTTATTCTAGTCACTTCATCTTTTCAATATTCATTGAGCAATTACTGTGTGTCAGAAAGGAGACACAGCACAAAAAAATCCTTCTGGTCTGAATGTGCTTATGATCTGGGGTGGAGAAGTAGAAAGAACCAGAAGCATAATATAAATGCACTCAGAGAGAAGGAGCTATGACCAAGGTCCTGTCTGGGAAAACTCTTGTCTTTAACCACAGGAAAACTAGGTCATTAATGAACAAACTGCAAAAAATGAATTTGTTTACTTCTAAAAGGCCTGAGAAATATATACTAAAGCTCACAAAGAATTGTAGTTAATAATAGTCCCTGCAAGCAGAAAATGAAAAACATAAACCTAATGTTCACTAGGGTAGGAGTTGGAATAACCATGACATTCATTTTCTAAATGCTATCCACCCATGGAAAAATAATGAAGTAGTTTCATTCATACTAACATAAAATACCTCTAAGATCTATTATTAGACAAAATGTCAAGTCACAGAATACATGAGATGTGCCAATTTATTACTAAAATCAAGAAATGCATGTGTACATCACATGTACATGCATTTGAATACATCTGGGGAGATAAGATATTTATACTTAAATCCTAGTTCTACTGGGACTTCAAAACAAGATGAAGGGGCCGGGAGTTTGGCCTAGTGGTAGAGTACTTGCCTAGCATGCACAAAGACCCGGGTTTGATTCCTCGGTACCACATACATAGAAAAAAGCTGGAAGTGGTGCTGAGGCTCAAGTGGTAGAGCTCTAGCCTTGAGAAAGCCCAAGGACAGTGCTCAGGCCCTGAGCTCAAGCCCAGGACTGGCAAAAAAAAAAAAAAAACAAGATGAAGATCAAGTCCTTGGTTATTTATGAGGGACTAGTTATGGGACCCCTTAGATACCAAAATCTTGCAAGTCAAGTCTTTGATATAAAATGGCATATATTTGCATATAACTTACATAATTTTCTGCATGCTTTAAATCCTCTCTAAACTACTTATGATACATGATATGATGTAACTGCTATATACATAGTTACTATACTATTTAGGGAATAATAATGAGAAAAAAGTATGAATCTGTTTGGTATGGAAGCTATTTTTCCCTAGTGTTTTGATCCTCAGTTGTGTTAATTCCCAGAACTTAAGGACAAGGAATATAACAGTTTCATAAAATTCTATCTACATAGATTCAGCCATAGGAGCTGAGTCAAAGTAAAGGATTAAAGTTCTTTCAACATTAAGAAATTTTGTGTAGATTTTTCAAGAACTAAAAAAGAAATGGAAGATAAACTTTCCTTTTACAAGTTTTAGGATTGTACTGTAGAAAAAAAAATCAGCTTAAAGAAAAGTTGAAAGAGCTGAATGAGAACATTCATGTAACCATCTTTTAGAAACCAGCAGCTGGCATTTTCAACATGTGCTTCGTCTCCTATCTGTTCTGCTACCCATCCTCTACCTCAGAGCAGAGTCAAGGTTACTTAACACTATAAGTACTCTCACCTACATAGAATTCTCTCAAGAATTACCAGAAAAAAATCATATTAAGTGAAGTAAGCCAGACCCAAAGGAACATAGGCTCAATGGTTTCCCTTGTTTATAATAGTACACATCTAAGACTCTCCCAGCAGAGGATTACAATAAAGCAAAACCTAGTTACATAAGGTCATACAGGATGAGACTAAATGAAAGGATCTCTAGGATATGGAAACAAGAGCTTTACCTTGAGTGATTGTTTTTCTTAATGTACTAGATTATTTCTCTTCTCCTTTATTACCCTTTGGTTAATCACATATTGTTACTGTATCTGAGTATCTATATATTGTATATACATTTATTTAAAATAGGAAAGGGAAAGGGGGGAAACAAGATGATTGGGAGATGGTGGGGGATGGGAAATGGGGACAAACCATCAGAAGGGGTATCACTGTGTATGAAGTGATGCACCTATTATCTGGCGAATGTAACTGTAATCCCTCTATATGTTGCCTTGATAATAAAAAATGAAATGAAAAAAATAAAAGAATTACCAGGTCCCAAACCACAATCCCCCAAAATGCTGTTCTGAAAGAAAGATGATGTAATTATTTCCAAACTCCTCTACCCAAATAGGAAAGGTTATTAATAGACTTGGAGTGTGGCTATTTTTCCTCCTTATCTCTAACTGGTTGTTAACACACAACTGCAAAACTAAGCAAACCACTTACCATCTCCATGAATAGTTCTGTGCATAAAAACTTCAGCTTAATGTGAATTGCATGAACATGCTGGTCCCTATTTACTGCTTTGGTCTAGTGCTTATTCCAATATCTAAGACTTTGAGATTTTCCTTTGTCTAAAGAATTTCACCTGTCTTATTGTTTATTCTACATAATACTAAAACCAGCTCTATGAAGAAGGCATTCAGGTTATTCCCAGGTTATAGATAAAAATCTGATAGAAAAAAAGGCATGTGATATTGGCCCAAAGCTGTCAATACTCAAAATCCTACAACGGAACCACTCAATAATACACTGTCATTTTTTGCAGTGAAGTTTATTTAGCTCATGCATGTTTCTTCTAACACATTTCAAAGTTTTGAATGCTTAAATATACTTCTTTTACTTGTTTAGACCTAACACAATTATGATCTCCTCTGAAAAGCACTCAAACATTTTAATAAGGGAGAGTAACAGAAAGGAATTCATACAGAAAATTCCTGGCTGATGAGACATACCTCTTTATGCGTTTAGCTTTGTTTTTCAGACAGGGACCTACATTAATTTCTCTCAAGTAATTGGGACCAGGAGCATGTGTCACCATGACGAGTTTCAGTTTGTAGATCGACAGATAGACAGACAGACAGACAGACAGACAGACAGACAGACAGACACACACACACACACACACACACACACTACAAAGGTATAAAAACATATGCATTCAATAGAAATCTTACTTAAGACTTTGAGTTTTGATCCTGTTTCTGGGAATATGCAGTGTGATATCTGGCTTCTGGAGAGCCTGGGCCTAGAAAATGCGTCACTCAGGAAAACAACCACTTCTCTACAGTGTGCTGTACTGTTAACTTATCACATTCCAGGTATATATTAACTGCATTTTGACTTACAATATTTTCAACACAGATTATCAGTATATAATACATCTCTATCGAAAATCAAGGCACATCAGTATTTTCAAGGTTAGAAATTAGGTGTAATACAAAGTAACTATTTTGTTTAACAACTTGTTTACCAGAAACCTCAAATATTTAAAATTATTGGTACATAAAAATCCTTTTAGTGAAAGGATGACAATTCTGTGGACCAGAGCAAGTAAGTGAATTGTTTAAAAAGAAAAAAAAAGAAGTTAGTAACTGTGTTAGAAGCCATGTAAATTAACTCTTAAGTCTTGGTGTGATCTACTTACTCTCAACCCCCAACAGCTTATGAATAGAAAAAAAAATTTTTTTCTCCAGTTTCACTTACTAATCTCCCAAGAAAAATAAAGAAATAAAAAGTAAAAAATTCACTAAAATTAAAGTGATATTCACACATGGTAAACAAAACCAGTAATTGAACTATAACTTAGACAAACTGAAATATAATTTCTACAAAAACTAAGTTCAATGGGGGAGGGAAATGGGGACCAAGACATGAAAAAGGGTATATCAATGTATGTGAAGTAATGCACCTTCTATCTGGTGAATATCATGTAACCCTTCTATTAATTACAATAAAAATATATGAAAAAAGTACAAGTTATACTATTTTAAAATATTGCACACTAAGCATATATCAGCACAAATTATTACAGTACTTTTGGGGGGCTGTTTTATGAAGATGATTGATTAGTAATTAGTATATTGCTTTTATGTAAATGAGTGTTTCCGTATTGCCTAAGGAATCTGAGGCAATTCGTTCTCTTAATAGACTAGGAATCTGTTTCTATTACTTTATCAGACCCTTTCTTATATATTAAAATGAGATAATTTTCTATCTGAATACCAAATTACCACTTCATTTAGTCGAGTGACTGATCTACACAATTTAGCTCACCTTCTCTCACTCCTTGTATGCCTTTTTTTCTGGATTTCTCCTCCAGTCATCTACTTAGAGTTTCTCTCATGCACAGACTAACTTGAAGACACTCTTCACCATCAGAGATGACATCAAGTTCATCTAACTGTCATTTTGTAACTCAAGTTCTATTACAGAGTTCACTTAGCAGTTTTGTTTACAAGACATGAATACCACATTAGCTCTGCAGATCTCATAGATATATGTAAGAGTCTTCTAATCAACTCAGTTGCATTTTGCAGTTGTATAATCCAGAGTGTTTCAAAGATAGCCTCTAACATTATTTCCTTTTCAGTGGGATGCACAGAGCACAGATTAAGGTCTGCAGTAGGCCTTACTAATCCCCTTTCAGTTCTTAAGCTACTTTAATTCTTGAACTTAGTATAATCCTGAAATCCATCATGCAATTTTTGTTTTTCTTTATTTTCAGCATAGTTCTTATTTTGCAGATGACTGGTAAGGAATGCCACACCGAATTTCCAATACTATGATGTTTACACTGTATTTCCTTTTAAAAAATAACATGAAAAGTTAGTCTGCTCAGAATACTGTAGCAAAATATTGTAAACTGGGTGGCTAACAAAGGAAAGAAATGAATTTCTCACAGTTAATAAAGGCAGGGAAGTACAGGGTTAAGACAATGCAGATTTAATGCTTATTGAGGTCTCTTTTTGATTGACATTGGCATTTCAGACTGTCGTGACTGTTCAAACCTAGTGACCTAGACACCACTTCTTACCATCATCATCAAAGTTAGCATGGGGAAAATGGCCGCAAACATCCAGACAACAGCAAAATTAATCAGTGGGACATATTTACCGTCTCCCTCTCTTCCCATTTTATAGTCTTTCTGGTTATCTGCTTAATGAGTTAGAAAGTAAGAAAATAATTTTGTAACAGAATTATTTTCAGATAGTAAGAAACTTAACATTCCTTCATGGAGAAGTTACTGCCCCCGGAAACCCTGTGTTCACTGGTTACATCTCTATTTCACAATGTTCTGCCTGACTTAAGACATTTATTTCAAGTTTTCTATTTCCATATATATATATATTAGGCCATTTGCCTCTGACTTGTAGAAGGTATTTAAAATCCCTAGCTTGTTCTTGAACTTTGTAGATTAAGGCCAAAAGGACAATGTAGAAATTTCTGGCTCATAGTGCCCACCCTCTAGGCACTATCTCGCTCATCCTTTTCCAGGGTAAGCACTATTTCACTCCCAGGAAGCACTTTCAATTTGAGCCACAAATAGCTGTATCTTTTGTGTTTGTCTACCGGATTTGGTTTAAATCCTCTGACTAAAAAGAAGGCCTGTTTCCAAAACTGGATTGGTAGAAAAAAAAGACTTTTAACTTTTTCTCTACTAGTAAAAATAGAATGCTCAAAAGTATTTTTATATTCCATACATATTTTATATATGTAATATATATAACATGTACATATATTTTATATATTATATAAATAAAATATGCAGAAATTGTCTAACTTGAACAATTTCAACTTTATAGTCCCCGATGTCAGGACATCACTATACTTCAAATACAGGACACTATACTGTGGTCTAGGGAGAAATGAGAAAAAGAAACCTTAACAGAGAATGAAGCAGGAAAGTGAGGGTATTGGGGGGAAGCAAGATTTTCAAATACAGGCTTCTACCTGAGAAGGTGTGCCTTTCTTTTAGGTTTTATTCTACCTCGGACTGTGTCAACCCTACTGAAAATAGCACAAGATCATAAGCCCTCACTGTGCCTCCCAATCAATGCCTTGGTGACATGTGGAGAAGGCACCTGCTATTCCTAGTGCTCCTCAAATTTAAGGTGCTGTTTCCGATGCTATTATATTGCATTATATATCTACTGTTGGAAGTAATAAGACCTGTACGAAAATGATCAATTCAAAGGACAGTATTTATTATTTAAGGATAAGGCTGCTATGATGATGAGGGTTAATTTCTCATTTAGCCACAGAAGCATGTCAGTTTATCAGGATCATGTCAATTCTGTGAGATTTTCAATATCATTTCCACCTTGGAATATGTGGTTGCTGTCCACCTAGTGAGATACAAACAACTATATGGTCTTCTAGAGTTAAGCCTCATTCTTTTAAGTTGAAGAACACCACACTTTTCCTTTATTACTAACTCAACAGTCAATTGGATCAAGGATTTATGGCCACAGTGCAGGCCAAGTTCTCAGGAATCTCAGCAAAGCCAAACAGAAACAGATTATTGTATGGGGAAAATTAATGCTCCTTAAATGTTATTTAGCAAGATGCTTAACTATAAAGTCCCAGTATAAACTCTCATTTACAGGCTATGGAACACTGAATTTAATATAGGTAGTGGGGAACTTGTAAATGAGAGCCAGAAGATGGTTTCTGTACTGTCCATGATTTACAAAGATACAGAAAAAAAGCAACACCTAACTCAGTCAAGTAGAAGCAGGCCTCAGTAGAAGCAAAGGAAGATTAAATTAACTGTAAGTCAAATAGAAAAGAATCAAAATTATTGAAAAGAAATTTTAATTTCAAGCATCTTCAGAGAAACTATTAATAATACAAAGTTTAAGGCATATTAAAACTGAGAGATTTGTGAAGATATTCAATTCTGGATATCTTAAAAGCAAATTAATACATTTGCTTGCCACAGAAGAAAAAAAAATACTTTGAGGGAAAATAGTACGAGATGAAAAGCCTGGATTGATCCACACACCAAAATGCAGGGTAAATGACTTCAAGTTATTTTCTCTTGTACCTTTATGAAGTTTTTGAAAATACTTGTTATTGTAATAAATCGAAAGTCTCAGAATTTAGAAAACAGTGTTTGAGACTCATACAATATCACTTTTTGAAAATTAGAAATGGAAGTTACCATCAAAGCCAAACTTTTCCTTCACAAAACAATCTAATGACATCCTCAATGCAAGAGTGATGACTTACTGACTGCATTTTGTGATGGTGCTAAAGGCTGTGACCAGTGCTATTAGGTGGTAGAACAAAGCCCGTTCTTTAGGTGTGACTCTTCAAATCAGCACCAGAAAGAGATATCCAGCAATAAGTGAGAAATCAGGTCAGAGGAAAAGAACTGATTTTTACATCTCATCTCCTAAAAAATGTCATATTCTAAAGTGATAGATGTTAGAAATGTAAAACATCTGCTTGGAGAGAATATACAAAAATTAGTTTTCTAAATTGAACAAACTAAACTTATGATTCTCAGTGTTACATTTACATAAAATGTAAAATCCCTGGTCCCAACTCAGAGCTCCATGAAATAAAAGATCTGGAGGATTTATTGGGAAATTGATTACATGTCTTATTAACAGCAGATGCCCAAGAAAACAAATGAACAGTAATATCATTAAAATGAAGCAATATAAAAATTAATCTTTAAAAATGATTTATCACCTATTCATCACCTACATTTACTCATAATAATAGACAATAAAATAAGCTGTCATTACTACTACTACTCCCAGAACAACATGGAAGAGAAAAATTTACAATGACTTGACATTTGCCATAGTTACTCCTTTAGCTCAGAGTCAACATGTGAATCACATACCTATTATTTTATTTTATTTTTTGTTGGTTATGGTCATGGGCTTGAACTCAGGGCCTAAGAGTTGTTCAAGAGGTCTTTTGCTTGAGACTAGGGCCACAACTAGACTAGAGCCACAATTTCACTTCTGGTTTTAGAGTGGTAAATTGGAGATAAGTCTCACTGGGACTTCAACTGTTATTATTTAGCTCCTAGAATGTAGCTGAAGAGATGTTATGTCTATTTGTTTCTGGTTACAAGTTTAATTCCTGGTGCTCTGCTTTTGTTCTCTGTTTTTTAAGTAAGAGATCTATTTACTCTTCTTGAATGGCCAAGAAGGCATCCTATGGATATAGGTCACACAGAGAGAGGGGGAGCTTGCAATATAATAAAGGAGTCCAGTCTTCAGCCAGCATGCTGCTTTAGCACTGTTTACCACTACTAGCACTGGTAAACAAGGACCAGATAGAACTGCCCACTAAAGCTCCTGCCCTGCCCAGTGGCTCTTGGTGGGCAGATCTGCCAAGTCTCAGTATGAGGTTAACCATTACTTTGCTGGGGCTGCCTTCCGCAATGGGCCATGGCCATGCTCTCTACTAATGTGCTTATAAGTTACGTGCCTGTGTCAAAAAAAAAAGAATTGCCCAGTAATCCCAACCCACACTGACAAATTATAAGAAAATAAGAATAATTGCTGGGTGCTGGTGGCTCACCCTTGTAATCTGAGCTACTCAAGAGGTTGAGATCTGAGGTTTGCAGCTCAAAGCCATCCAGAGACTATAATCTCCAACTAACCACCAGAAAACTAGATGTAGTGCTGTGGCTCAAAGCAGTAGTATACAAGCCTTAAGCAAAAGAGTTCAGGGATGGCACCCAAACCCTATTTCAAGCTTCAAGACCAACACACACACACACACACACACACACACACACACTCTAGTTGTGTTTTTTCTTCTCACTTTGCTACCTCCATCCCACGTAAAATTTTATTATAATATATTAGTTGTTCAAGAAGGGGTCTTACTTTGACATTTCCATACACACATATAATGTATCCTAATCAAATTCACCCCATCTTTTATTTTATTCCTTCTTCTGAAACAGTTTTGACAATTTCACAATAGGCACTGTTTTAACACTATTAAATTTTAGAGTGGTTTGAAGTATGTCACATAGCCTTCTGGGCTCTTAGATCAACAAAGAAATAAAACATGGAAATATTACTATCTTCTATTTAGTGTGCTAATTAGTGTTTAGAAAAGTCTCCTTACAAAAACAACACACAGTTTATAATCTTTGAGACCCAGCATAAGAAAGCAGCTTGGAAAGAAGAAATAATTTAAATTGTTATGTGGTCAATCAGATCAAATCTATTCTAATTTATTCACATGGAAGGTTAACTATGCAGACTTTTAATTCAGTCTCCATCTGATTTTGGTTATCAGTGAACTACTCAAAGGGTAGCTGTTTTATGGTTCCATGTTTTAATATGAATTCATTGTTACATTTTTTACATAGCCTATTTGAAGAAGGAAAACCAAAATAGATGAAAAAATATTTAGCACACTTTGTGCTCTGGAATAAACATAAAATTCCATGACAAAGAAATTGCCCCTTCTTTTAACAATGTCTTTATATGTTTCTTTTCCAAGAATCAAGACAAGGGAAGCTAAATTATGACCATTAACAAATTATCCTCACTGTGTATATAAGTTTAACACTCCAAACAGTACACAAGACTGTTGGCATTAACAATGTATTAAAATTAATTTCCTTTTTTTTCTGCCAACTCCGTAAATTTCCTTCAGATTGTAAGTGTAGATTATGTATTTATGTAACTCTGGAATTCTGGCAAGTAAATATAAAATGTATTGAAGTTCTACATAATTGTAACAAGAGAAATACAAAGTAAGATAGCATTTGGGCATATTTTTTTTAAAAAATCACATGGTCTATATCAAACACTAGGAAGATGCTGGGGGCCTACCAGCAGCAAATTGGGGTTCCTGAAATAGGGGGCAGGGACTGGAAAAAATAGAAGAGAGACAAACACATCGGGTCTGGAGGTCTGCTGCCCAGGTAAAAACTGCAGCCTCCTTTATTGTCAACTCCAGGCTTATATCCCTTCTTGAAACCAGGGAACTTCCAGCTGTTACATTCATATGGTAAATCTCAGGTCATTTAAACAGAATAAGGCCATAAAACAATAAGACAATAAAGCCATTGTTTGATGCAAATCAAGGTACAATTTGATTCCACTCTGGCTCCCAACAGGAAGACAGAGATCAATCAGCAAAACAATCTTCTTCTAGGATGGCTTTCGTCCACCTTTGTACCACTGTCACTTTAGGGAAGATAATTTCTTGCTATGATTGAGCTGTCTTATGTTCTGTTCAGCAGGATGCATGGCTACTTCCCAAGATGCTATAGACACGCCAAAGTGACACCCAAGCAGGTCTCCAGATACTGCCAAATGTCCTTTGGAGAGAAATATGGCCCTCATTGCAGAACCAGTGATTTGATAGAGGCCTTCCAGTTTCTTGAGCCTCATATGATTTCCTAAGAGACTGTTCTGAAGCAGACACAGCAGGAGAAGACAGAGAACATTCTGTGATAAGGGTCCCTGGGACAGAGCTTTGAGTCTATGTTAACAAAGAGGTTAAATGACTCACGTGTCCTAATCTCTATTTCAGGCAGGAGTTTAGGTTATAGAATGTAGAAATGGAACAATGCCAGTTTGTGAGCCACAACTGAGACTCAACACACGCAATGCAAGTCTAACAGGACGGTCTGAAGTGTGAGACTGGGATATTTCATTAAAGACAAATAAAAAATAAAGTAATTATAAAGCCTCTCTCAAAATATCTATAGAACAAAAAGGTTCAATTCCACTGAATATTTTCTGATTTTTAAGACCTAATTAGTTAACACACAGGAGTTTCCATGTGTACTCTAGTTAATCATTACTCTTGCTAACCTTACCAAAGACCAGCTTTTCTCAGGTCTTTCCACACAGGTGCACAAAGAGAATCATTCTTTCCAAAATCTATGTTTCAAAAGGGAACAATTTATGACAAAAGCTGTAGAATAGGACAAGGCTTTCTTTCAAACACACACCTTCTTATAAATGTTCATAATCTCTAGTTTATTTTCCTGTGAAATAAAGTTAAGTGCTCAAATAAACATCACTCTTTAAAAAGTAATTAATTGGTGTATAAGACCTCGTTTGTTCTGCTAGGATTCCAGATTGAAAAAGTAATAAAGTACAGGTCAAGGACTAAGGTGTCTGGCAGCTATCAGTAAATATCATTCAAGGTAACCTAGAGACAGTGAAATAATTCCAGGGAATTAAGGCATCTGGGGCAGGGGCAGGGAAGCATATGTTCCAGCCCTGAACAATATGTGTCATTGCTTAAGAGTTGGGAGGCCATTCCTTCCTCTGTGTTTGAGGCAATTTTCTTCTGTGACTCACTATGTTTTGTCTTTTTGATTATTTAACCTCAGGATTTAGACAGCAGAGACCAGGCCCTATCCCATTCCTCTTGGGAGTGCTTGGCTGGTTACTGCAAGTGACACTTTTCTAATTATTCTGTCAAGCATCAATTGCAGAAGTTCCTAGTTCTTGCATGCTTTGACTGACAGGCAATCAGTGTGATACAGCAAGAGCACCAGCCCTGCCTGGACAGGAAGAGCTTGCCTGTGCCCAAGAACATGAGATACACAGCTCTTAAGAAAGGGAGACATCTCCCTGGTCCTGCAACTTTAAAACTTTAAAAAGACTGTATTACACAAACATTCCTTAATAAAATGCTTCTGTCCAGTGTCCCTTTGAGATGAGGCCATCCCAAATCTCATAAGGTATGTCTCAAAATGTCAACCATCATGTCAAAGACGAAGTATACATTGCTGAGAATTTAATCAAAAAGCAGTACACAAAGGTCATCACAATGACCTTCCTCACAGTACAGCACAGTGCTTAGGAATGAGCAGGCATTTGCTCCATGCCTTCCATCTAATCCAAACTTGTAGTTTACTTTCTTTTTCTTCTTCATATATTTTTTATTGTAATTAATAGAAGGGCTACATTATATTCACCAGACAGAGGGTACATTACTTCACATACATTGATACCCTTTCTCTTGTCTTGGTCTCCATTTCCCTCCCCCCACTGCCGCCCCTCATCTTGTTGTCCCCCCTTCCCTATCCTATTTCAAATAACCAAATACGCATACATACAATATATCAGATAGCAAGGTGAAATACTGTAACCATATGAGATAGCCAAGGGACAGCAAAAGAGATGAGAGATAACATAGTACATTAAGGACAACAATCACTCATTATATGGCTTTTGTTTTATATCCTGGAGGTCCTTTCATTTAGCATCATACTTTCTTAGATGCTGTGTTTCTATGAAGGAGACAGGGTGTTTCAAGAACTGCCACAATAGTTATATTTTTATTGATAAAAACAGTCCCATGCATTTAATTTTCTCTATAATACTTCTGTATATTAACATGTTGTGCTTTAGTCTTGCCCTTAGAAATCAGGTTGTATTTAATTCATGGGACAATATATAGGGAAAATATGAGATTGATTAGTCTTTCAGATGCTATGATATAATGATACAGGTCTAGGGAGCTGCCTTAAAACATGTAGCTACACTCATTTGTAGTGCTGAAAACAAAAGAGGACATGGAATATGGACATGGATTATATGACAAGTAAGAGTAAACAAGGCATATGGGAAAAAAGAACTCAAGACAACTGCCTCAAATATCCTGGGAAAAAGAGGTAGGACCGCTGGGGTTGATTTCCTCAGAGCATGCACCACATCTTTAATATCTCAGAAGCTTGGTGAAAATGCAGTTAATTTAAGAGAAGGTAATTTAGGGATACCTCAAGTAATATCAACAAGTTTCTGAAGCAATGCTTGTTCCCACAATATAAAAGCTGAAAGCTTTTCTGAAGCATCTCCTTTATTTAGAATAAACTCCACACTTTTTCATTGTCCTGCTAGCCCTTTCTGAGTTGGCTCAGCTTAACTGAGACCTTCTTTGGTTCTCCTCACTTGCTCTGTCCTGTTACCTGCTTTCTAGCCTTCAAACTTCTCCAGTTGCATGCAATTTCTGCTTAGCCCCAGATCACCAAGGTTTTACACTTCCCTGTAAAGATCACCTTTAAATCTCTGAGAGTTTAGCTCATGTGTAACAAAGCCAGAATAGCTCAGACCTTGAGAAGACAACTCCATCCTGAGCTACCAGCAAAAGCCCAACAGGCTCTGCTGAGGCTGAGACCACACATCCCTTGAACTACACAGGGGACACTAGGGAAAAAAGTTCATTCCTAGGGGGCACAGGACTTTTTATCCAGTGACTTTGGCTCAAGGAACTCCAACAGCTTGCCCAATCTTTTTCAGCCTGCAGGTCACTGTAGAACACTTCCCCTCCATCCATGCTTCCCTCTCTCCTTTTCTCAAGGCTAGAATGTCTCACAATCAGCTTCTCATAGCATTTCCCATATTGTCCTTAAAGGTGTTTCCTTAGTTAAATCCTTGTACATTTAATTCTGCCTTGGGGCTTTAGATACTGATTTCTGTCCTCTTAACACAAAGAATGGCATGGCACCTAACAATATGTATCATGCCAAGCCCTCTAGGAGGTTCTTGGCAGTATTCAACACTGGCAAACAGCAGAGTACATGGCTAATTACAATCACAGTGAAAATGCAGGCTGAGCCTTCCCCATCTTCAATTTAGTTTCTCAGCAATCACTACTCTAAGTAATAGCACTCAGGCTGTATCTCTGCTTAAATACTCTAATTTTTAAAACTAAATTTCATATAATGGACATTGAGGTACCGAGTAAAATGAAGAAATTTCTAGAATACTGATTAGATCATGTCTGACTACCTCCATGTATCTAACTGGCTTTGTAGCTTTAGAGGCAATAAAAATAAACTTCTTGGTTTATATCCCTTTCTTGTGAGGCAAGTATAATCTGATGTTCTGCCATTACTAACATAGAGAAGCAGCTACACTATCAAGATGGCATCTGGTAAGATGAAACAGCACTGAAGTTTGTCACTATCGATTTCTATGTGGCAAAACCAATTCCTGTTTTCCTTTTAGATCAAGTACTCTGATCTCTGGGCACAAATGTTACAATGTTGGTGACCTGACACTTTCCAGCCCCAGTGCAAGCAAGTAAGTATGACAGTGATGAATGGGACAGACAATGTAGATAGTGAAGAAGGAAATGTATGCAGCACAACATCCAAGGGATAGAGGAAAAACAAATGTTACTGCTTATAAACAAAGGGAGGTGGCAGAAAGCTTCCTTTCTCACTTAAATTCCTAACCAGCTCTCCTTGTAAATAGAAGTATATTAAGTCTAGTCTACTAGAACATTTAGATACTAGTCAGGAGTCTGGAAAACAGGAAAGTTTAATTTGTTTTTAAAGAACTGAGAAAGGTAACTTCCATGATGATACAAACTTAAAAACCAGAACCATTTTTTTACTAATTGGTAACCTCTGGCTTACAAAGTTATTTGTAGAATTTGTAGACATTCTCCACAATTTTGCCTTTCTCCCTTATCTCTTAGTGTTGACAGTTTAAGTACACTTAACTATATAGCAATTACATACTCAAATGTAAGTTTTTACTCTACTAGGCAGAATATCTTATATACAAAAACATCTCTTAAAATTGAATAAATTATAAAAATGAAAGAATAGGAGTCATTCATTTTCTTACAATTTCTCTTACCAAATGCAAAGGTTAGTCAAAGAGCACAACATATCTGATTAAGTCTAGAGAGAAGAACTTTGACAGGGGAAGGGAGAAAGAAGCCATCCCACTGTTTTCCTATGGCATGTAAAATGATGGAATGAAAGGGACAAGATGATAGAGGTTTTCCATTAGGGTTTAGGAAAGGAATAATATCTTTGGAAATTTAAACTCCCGATTTTCCCCAGACCAGTACAGGTTAAAATATTCTTTGTAGTGACTATTTGAGAACTGGAAATGTGTATTTACTGACATATTTAAGTTTCAATGTCGATGTTATTAGTATAATAATAATAATAAAATTATTAGGGGATTTATGTGCCTTATGATATCATTTAGTACTCATAACAAACCTAAGGAGTCTTTTCTACTATTCCAATGGACATACTATCAGAGAAAATAAATATAAAAATTTACACACTTACCCAAATTCCTTTTTAGAAGAAAACAGAACTGGGATTTCAACCTTCATTTGACTTGTGAGTCTGCTCATAATTTTGTGTGTACATGGGTATATGTGTGTGTGTTGGTCCTGGAGTTTGAACTAAGGTCCTGAACATCCATGAGCTTCTTTTGCCCAAGGCTAGCATACCACTTGAGCCACAGTTCATCTTCTGTGTTTTTTGTAGTCTATTGGAGATAAAGAGTCTCTCAGACTTTCCTACCTGGGTTAGCTTTGAATTGTAATCCTTAGATCTAAGCCTCCCGAGTAGCTAGGATTATAGACAGAACTACTACTTATGATCTAAACTATCCCACTAGACAATACAACACTGAATGGCGTACCCTGAAGAATACATATGCCTTCAAGAAACTTTATTTGGGGAAAACTGACAGAGAGGAAATAACTACAATATGGTTGTTCAGCTGGATACTAAACAAACACAGATATGTGGATGGGGTAAGTAGAGAACAAGAGTTTTATCAAAAAACAAAGCAAGAGATGCAGCTGACCTCATAGGATTCCTGACTCCATGCTATATTTGTCCAAGACTTTGCCCTAGTTATTTATTCATTCAAAATTATATTATCATTACATAATATATGCCAATAGTGTTGGCATGGATCCCTGACTTCATGAAGGCTGCTGTCCACTAGGAGAAGAGGCCGTTTTCAAAAATGGCAGTACTTCCCACCTCATCTGTTCTTCTGCAATGTGATATTGCCATTCTTATAGTAAGACAGATCTATGTCTTCACACACATGCTCCACTCCTTAAATCTGGGCAGGCTCAATGCCTGCCCTGACTCACTGGACAAGGCAAAAGGGACAAAGTGCTGTCAGTCTAGCTTGCAGATCTCCATTTTCTGCCTTTGGAAGCCAGGTTTCAAATGGGATCACCCTGAGACCACTAAGTTCCAAACAGGCCAAACTACCTGTGAAGATGAGATGTGATATGGAGAGAGAAAGAGGGGGTAAGGAACAATGAGGGGTCAGGAAACTGAAGAAACATCCACCAATGGCTATACCTGAGGACCAGGTGATCTCTGAGAGCACACAGAACTACTGAGAGTAATAGATGGCTGTGTGTTAAGCTACAAAATGTTGAAGTGATTTGTTAAGGGAACAATGGGTAATGAAAACAAAACTGAAAGCAAAATTATCTATATAACTAAATAAGAGGTAGAATGTAAGTTAGGAAAGTAAAACAAGCAAAACAAACCACCAACAACAAATTGGCCTTCAATAGGTCTAAGGGATTGATGAAAGGCTCTGTGCATGAGTACATTTGGGCTAAGACCTGAAGCATAAAAGAAATATAGGGCAATCTGTGGAGGCAGTTTGGGAGGAAATATAGCCTGGGAAAAGTATGACAGATGGGAATGTGTTGACACATTCCACGATGGGAAGATCAATGTCAAGTTGAAACAAGTGGATGAGATGAACAGGAGGCAGGCTGGAGAGTCGAGCAGGTCCTACTCTACAGTCTCAGAGGTCACTGCCAGCATTCTCACCTGAGTCCTAACAGCAAGGGGAGGCAGAGAGTAAGGTATGGACTGTCAGGACAGCTAGTGGGGAATCAGAGAGGACATAAGATCTTGGAGATTCAAGTGAAGTATATCCTGAAGTGAAGCTCAACCTTTGCTGTAGGCCAAAAAGATTCTTAGCTAAAAATGTCCTTTTAAGAGATGAGCACAGTTCAGGGAATTACCTAATTCAAATTTTACGGCTCACATAATGAGTTTAACTTCACAGTCCAAAAGGTAAATCCGACGTAATTCAGGAAGTGGAATATAGTTAAGTTTCATAAATGAAAGCAAATGAAACAAAAAGGATGACACAATTTGAATAAGAAATAAATGATTTTTTCACATTTCGCATGGTTTGCTCTGACCAAATTAGTCAACAATGAATACACAAAGGCTGTTTCTACTTTAGGTTTTCTGCTTCTGTTGAGTTGGTACCTGATCTTCTACCTTTGTTTACAGTTGGCTTACTATACAGTATCTAGATGTTTTCAATAAGCACCCCTCAGATGACTAAGTGACCCTTGCTACGCTGGTTAGTTCTCACTCTCTAAAATAAATGCAGCAGAAAGAACTGCAGATTGAAACACTCAGGGATCCCTGTGTGAGAGTAGGCCTGCTGCTGGACATGAGGTTATTCATCTGCTGTAGGCAAAGAAGCACAGCCATCTTATGAGAAGAATAGTGAGCTCCTCACAGGGAGGAATCAGTGTGGTTCTCGTTCCAGCTTTGTTTGCTTTTGTGTATTTTTCTAAGATAAGCAAGCATTACTTGAACAATAATTATTAAAATCATAGTACCAGTGAGTGAATCATTAAGATGGTATTCAAACAACATTTGGTCTGAGTATCCAGGGAAGTCTGAAGCCTTCTTCCATGATGATGAGGCCATTGTGGGAAACAAATGTGTCAGCTAAGGGAGGCAAGGGAGGACACCCTGTCTTAGGAGATGAGAACTGCCAGACTACATCAAGACAGATGGGATGTGTTGAGGGCTACCTCAGCCAAGTTAGGTTATAATCCTAAGAACATCATAATTGTTTTTTTGACTCCTGTACCAAACCCAAACTCCTAAATCCAGGTCTTTTAAATTACATTTCAGTTAAGTAACTCTTATACAGTCACAGAAAAAGAGCCATATTATGAGAGACTGGAAATCAATAGTTATTCAGTCCATATATGCCTATAGTTGGTCTGTCTAGACGTAGCCTTCTCTGGGCCAGGATACAAAGAAATAGGGCAAGCAAGGAGGGGACCAAAGGGATATGATGACAATGAAGAAAGCAAAGTGAGGTGGCTGGATTAAAGGAGAACCTTGGTCCCTGATGTTCTCATCTAAGACCTGGAAAAAGGACTGTAACTCACTTGTGCTCTAATTTGCTAACAAAACCAAGGTCAACTAAATGTTCTTTAATAAAACAAACCAAACACATACCAATGCCCTCCTCTATGTAATAGCTGAGGAAGAAAGTCAGGACAAATGTTGTACTGGGCACTGATGGATCACACCTGTAATCCTACCTACTCAGGAAGCTAAGACCTCAGAATCCTAGTTTGAAGCCAGCCCACTGGGAAAAGTCCAGGAGACTGTTAACTCCAATTAACCACCCCTGAAAAATGGAAGTGGCATTGTAGCTCAAAGAGACAGAGTTACTTTGAGCAAAAAAGCTCAGGACTGCGCTCAGGCCCTGAGTTAAATATCCACGATCACCACGACCAACAAAAATATTTGCTTCCCCACAAATTATAAAGAGGTGAAACAAACTATGGTAAACATTCACACACACTTAACTTACAAAATAACTTTCATTGTTAAATTCAAAAACTTTTCTTATGTTGGCTTATAAGGTGTGACTTGTTCTTAATGTACTATGTTATTTCTCATCTTACCTTGTTATCTGATATATTGTATATATGTTTGTTTATTTGAAATAGGAAAGGGAAGGGGGAAAACAAGATGAGGAGAGCGGGTAGGAGAGGGAAATGGGGACAAAAACATGAAAAGGGGTAGCAATGATTGTTAAGACATGTACCTTCTATCTGGCAAATATAATGTAATCCTTCTATTAATTACAATAAAAAAGTTAAAAAAATGTTGGCTTAATGACATACATTAAAAATGACTTTTTAAAAGTTCATATTTCCATTTCTGCTCAATTCAAACAATGACAATTTCATGCTTTCTCTCTAAATCAAAATCTGATAATCATATATTTATCATAATTTAATAAGATGTTGTGTAAGTTTTATATTTCATCACAAATTATGTTCATTGAGATATCTCACTAAACGACTAAACTGTTAAAAGATAACACATAACATATATCCATATCTATGTATACCCACATACACACATGTATACAGATACATATTATTAAATACAGAACCTCTAAAAACATCTATTAAACCCAGCACCAATGACTCAAACCTTTTAATCGTAGCTACCCAGAAGGCTGAGATATGAGGATTGTGGTTTGAAACCAGACAGGCTGAAAGTCCTCATGATACTCTTTATTTCCAACCACTCAAAACCAAAAACTAAAAACTAAAAACAAGAAACAAAACAAAAAATTGTAAGTGCAGCTGTGGCTCAAGGGTAGAGCACTAGCCGTGAGCAAAAGAGCTCAGGAACTGCATCCAGAACCCAAGACCCACAACCCTCCCCCCTCCCTGCAAAAAGACATCTGTTAATGTCCAAGGATCTACTTGTCAATAGGTTTTACTCAGGAAATAACAAAAGCTAAACAAAGTCAATTAGACAATCATCAAATAGTCACTAGAGAACATTTCAGGGAAGGAATCAGAATTCTGCCAAATTGTATGTTCAGGGTTAAAAGGCAACATTTAATACAGATCTCCTCCAAAGGGCAGGGGAAATGAATAACGATATCACACTTGTACTTCTATTTATGAACTTATACTACAAAGGTATGGAAGTTGATGATATTATAGCTACAGGAAGCTAGCTGAATAATTTAACGATGGAAAAGCAACTAAAACTATAAGGATAGTGTATATAATACCACAGAAAATAGCTAACCATGCATAAAAAAATATTTAATGATGAAATGAATAGCTCCAGTATATTGCAACATAAAAAAATATCATGATCCAAATTGAATTCAAAATACATATGTATTTATATGAAAATAAAAAGAAAATACTGAAAGCAGAAACCCAATTTTAATAATTATTGTATCTGGGCTAAGAAGCTGTGAATGACTTTATTTTATTCTGTGTGCTTCTCTGTGCTCTAACTCCTCTGTAATAACAATGTATTACATTATAAAATTGAATTATTTAAGAAATGAAACATATGTTATAGATTAGTAATTCTAAAAATTTTGATTAAAAAAAGTGATGATGCCTAGAAACTTTGAATTCCAACAACAGTATGTTTAAGAGTATGTTCCCACGCTCCAGGTGATCTATAAGCATCTTTTGACTACAAGGTACAAAACAAGTAAGAGTGCATACTTTACTTAGGAAGCATTTTGATTGAATCTTAAACCAACTTCATTTTAAAAATAAGATTTTAGATATATCAACAACTCAAAAAACTGAATCACTCCAAAACTCATCTCCAAAGAAACAACCATCCCATTAAAAGATGGGCCAAAGACTTAAAGAGTCTTCTCTGAAAAAGAAGTAAGAATGGCCTATAGACACAAATGCTCGACATCTCTGGCCATAAAAGAAATGCAAATCAAAACAACTCTGAGATTCCACCTCACTCCAGTTAGAATGGCCATAATCAAGAAATCTAATAACAGATGCTGGAGGGGATGTGGCCAGGAGCGCTCACTACTACACTGTCGGTGGGAGTACAAACTCATTCAACCAATATGGAAAGCAGTATGGCGGTTCCTCAAAAGACTAAACAGAGCTCCCCTAGGACCCAACAATTCCACTCCTTGGCATTTACCCAATCATCCAGAAACAAGGACATACTAAATCCACTAGCACAACGATGTTCATTGCAGCACCGTTTACCATAGGGAAGATATGGAACCAACTCAGATGCCCTTCAGTGGATGATTGGATCAACAAGATATGGGATTTATACACAATGGAATTCTATGCTGCTGTTAGAAAGAACAACATCACCCCATTTGTATGGAAATGGAGACTTAGAAAAAAATCATATTAAATGAAGCAAGCCAGACTCAAAGGAACATTGGCTCAATGGTTTCCCTCATTTGTCATAATTAGTATAAACCTAGGATTTTCCTAGCAGAGGTTTACAATAGGGCAAAACCTAGATACATAAGGCCATATAGTATGACTGTAAATGAAAGGATCTCCAAGCTATAGAAACATGAGCCATATAAGATGTGACTGTTATTCTTAATGTTATTTCTCATCTCTTTTGTTGTCCCTTGGTTGTCTCATATTGTTACAGTATCTTACCTTGTTATCTGATATATTGTATATATGTTTATTTGTCTGTTTGAAATAGGATTGGGAAGGGGGAAAACAAGATGAGGGAAAGGGGTGGGGGAGGGAAATGGCGACAAAAACATGAGAATGGGGTAGCAATGACTGTTAAGTAATGCACCATCTATCTGGCGAATATAATGTAACCCTTGTATTAACTACCATAAAAATTATTTAAAAAATATTTTATTATGAAAAAGGAAATAGCTACTTCCTATAGATAATATTTAAGTGAACACCAAGGGCAGTGATGAAAATGTAAGCTGTGTTTGATTAAAACTATTTCCTTTAAGTAAATGGAACAACAGCATATAACTGATAGCTTCTCACAGTGTCTGGTCAAGCCTTCCTTACTCTTTCTCAGAGTGATGGAAAATTAAGGGTCATTCTCCTCATCTAGCACCCTTCCTACCATAAATCATGATAGATTCAGAGGAAGCATTGACACAGCACAATCTTCCAGAATTAACATTTTGTCTATCACGGAATTGAATATTACTGTTAAAATGCTCCTAAATGTGGCTTGTTTGCTCCATCTTTACCAGTCTCATTCAACAGATTTCTGATAAGAAATAAGATTTCAGATAAGACTTGGTTATGGAGATAAGGCTTGGTGTGATTGGTAATTATAAAGGGCTTGGCCCTGTTTCAGAAATATATGCCAACTCTTCCTGTATTTGCTCAAATTTAACTTGTGATATTTCTTTCATATTCAGGTCTCACCCAATTCTAAAACTGTACTGCATATAAAAATTTTAAATAATTCTTTGAAAGGACCTCCAAGATATAGAAACAAGAGCCATATAAGGTGTGATTGTTGTTTGTAATGTACTATGTTATTTCTCATCTGACCTTGTTATCTGATATAATGTATATATATATATATATATATTTATTTGTTTATTTGAAATAGGATAGGGTAGGGGGAGAAACAAGATGAGGGGAGGGAGGGGGGAAGGGAAATGGGGACAAAAACATGAGAAGGCGTAGCAATGATTGTTAAGAAATATACCTTCTATCTGGTGAATATAATGTAGCCCTTCTAGTAATTATAATTTAAAAAAGAAAAGAAGAAAAAAAAGAAGCTTGACTTAAATTTAGATTTAAACATGTTCTTTACTGGCTGTTTGTAGCTTTCCTTCAAGCTATTTTTTTTGACTTTGGGTGTTTTGTTTGAGATGGCCTTGTACATGACAAGTCATTTCACATCCCTTCATGCCTTTGCACACTTGATATTTCATTCTCAGTATTCCCAACAACTGAAACCCACCCAATTATATCACACTCTATTTTTTGTCTGGATCACCCTGTAAGCTGGGCAACACCCATTAACACAGTATAATCCTAGAGGTAGAAGAAGCAACAACAAGGTGTAATCTCATCTTGACAATAAACATAAACATGAACAACATGCAAATCTCAATTTGCAAATGACAGCAGACAGAAAGGAAATGTGTACAGTATCTGTACAGTGTGTCACATGCTGATTCTCTAAAAATTCACCTGGAACTAATACCCATCTGGGCAAAGAAACATCAAAGTGTATTTTAAAAACTATGATTTTTCATTTTCCAGAAAACAAAGAAAAATTCAGCAAAGACCTCATGTCACATAGTGCTATGAATCAATTTTCTTGACCAAACATAAAAGTTGACTCAACATCTCCATCTTAAAAACCTCTATTATCATGACACTTGTCAAATAGTGAAAGATCTGACCACTTCTCTTTCCTCAAATAGCAAAAATCATCCAGATAACAAATGAAGGTTGTACTTTGTAACAAGAATAGACAGGAGACTACATCACAGCAAAACACTTACAAATCAAGAGGCAAGGAGAAAAGCAAAAGGAGAGATTAAATGTCCTAAGAACAGTAATAGGAAAGAAATCTCTTGTGAAAAGAAGCAGCTGATAGTAACTTAATGGAGACAAAATAAGTACAATCTACTTCAGTATCTGAGTGCAAGATGAGGTAATTCCATAAAGTTTATAGAAAGTCACTTGAAAATGACACAACCCACTGCTGTAGTCTACCTTTGCAAACAAAGAAAATAAAAGTTTTGAAGGAGCTGGTCAAAAAAGTAAAGTTACAAACCCAACTGATGAACTTAAATGAAAAGTTATCCTTAATTTTCATTTGGATAGAAATCACTTTTAATAATGATTCCTGAGTTTCATGGGAAGGTTTGTAACAGAGAGAATAAAAAATAACTTAAAACATGAGCGTGTGATAGAGTAAACATAAATACATGTAGCAGAATTGAACCTAGGTCTATAGTATGGCACAAGCATATATGCCAAGGAGCTTCAATTTCTTAAGAATAGTTTGTGAAGCAGGCCATGCCAGACTGTCAGCAACAGCAACAGAACTCTAAATTCGAGTTAAAAAATGGAACAGAAGATGGGTGCTGATGGCTCATATAGCTACTCAAGAAGGGTGAGATCTGAGGATAGTAGTTCAAGCCAGTCCAGGCAGGAAAGTCTGTCAGACTCTTATCTCTAATAAACTGCTCAGAAAAAGCCAGAAGTGGTGCTGTGGTTCAAATGGTAGAGCGCTAGCCTGAACACAGTCTTGGGAACAAAGCCCAGGCCCTGAGCTCAAGCCCCAGAATTTGCAAGCAAGCAAGCAAGCAAATAAATGCATGAATGGATGAATGAGTAATGAACAAATAAAATGACATAGATTGTCTTATAGCTGGGAAGGAGGCAGAAGTAAAAAGGTATAGAGCTAAGCTCTCATCTCAAACTAAGCAAACAGGAAGATCCTCTAGAGAGATAATTAAAACAGACTGTAGAGTACTGCTCATGAGTTATGGATTCTGTTTGCCAGCATGAAACCTGTGAATGAGTATTTTCAACAAGGTCCTGGTGATGGCAATGTTGCTACTGAATGAATGGGTCACCTACATTTGTGAAATCACAGCATTATTGGCACCTAAGATACAGGAAGTGAGCCCTATAATCAAATGAGATTTCATCAGAACAATTTATAGCTTACATCTTTCAGATATTATAGAGTCTTTCCCCAGGTCTTTGGGAACACAGTCTCCTGAACCACACTGTCCTTTTCAAGAGCCTCAGGAAAATATCTCTAGAGGACCTCTATCCTGCCTGATGGGCATGTGGTAGCCAGCACTTAGCCATGCAAACATTCTAATAGGCCCAGAATACACTAAAGTAATTGGACTAGTTTGGGATGCTTTCTTTGTGGACAACATGTCTACAGAGAAATGCCCAAGAGAATTCCCAGGAAACAGGTACTTTCACTTGGGGGACTGGTGACAGGGAAAGAGTTAGAAACAAATAAAAGGAGAAGGGATGGGGACAATGTAAGCAAGAATTTAATGGATATACTATAGAATTTTAAAAAGTAAGAGAAAGGGTGGTGAGAATGTTGAAAGAGGTGACAATGATCAAGATGCATTGTATTCAATACAACTTACATGGGTTCAATGGCAATTCTTTTGTACAAATACTTAAAGATAGTCAAACAAAATAAGCATTAGGAGTTATGAAAAAGTATAGTGGAAAAACAGTAATAGGACAAAATGATTATCACATGCCATAACCAAGTTCACTCTAGCAATCCAATATTTAATCACATTATCTGTGTTGACATCATTTACAAACAATTTATAATCAGAGAGCAATGTTAATGTATAATTTGTGGTGAGGATCAAAAAGTAATCTTTATAAAATGCAGTCACATAACTTAGCAGGGAATTCATCATTCACTTACATATCATGGTAGTGATAATGTATGACAAAAGTGTTTTTCTTTTATTTTTCTTGGTTTTTATATGTATCACAAACCTAAAACAAATAGCTTATGGACTGATACGGGTTTACAAGTAGACACTAGGGTCCAACATCCTTGGGGTGTTTGGAAGAGTACTACCCTTGGATTCAGGAGGGAAAATGAATGAACAAAGCTGTGTATCAACAAAATGCAATTTCAAAATCAGCAGTGGGAAAAAAAATCTGGCCACAAACCATAGTTTGCCTACTCTGCTCTAAATGAGGGTTTTGAAAACTGACATACACATATATATGTATATAGCATATATATCATATATATGTATATATAATTGTTTTGGGTTCATGAGAAAAATACAATCTTCATTTCTAACATCTTTAAAGTTAAAATCAATATTTATGGCTCATGACCCACATTTTGAGTATTCAGGCTCCAAAGCTGTTTCTCCAATTCTCCTTGAACTCAAACAACGGGATGTGACCTTGAGAATAACAGACACTTTACACCAGGGGTCTTTATTGATCTTTACAAAGAGTGCAAAAAAGACTATCTGTTTATCAGGTATACACCTTCTGCTGCTTTACAGGGCTGATTATACTAAAAAAAAATGTATTAAGGAGAGCTCTGTGGGAACCAATAACATCAAATACTGATAGCTTTCTATTTCCTCAACTAGTGTAGAAACTGAAACACAGGGGTGGTGATTAGGAAATAGTTGATGACTGCTGCCTAAACTCTTTTACCCATACTCCAACATTCTAGGGTCACATTGACACATGGAAGCTTCTGAGTCACAACTGTTTTGGAGAAAATACACTTAAGATTAAAAAGCTAGTAAAAGTTAGAAGGCCAAGGGTTAAATCTTCAAATGGAGTTCTGTTCACTGTACCTCAGAGGACCAGAAAAGACATCTAAATGTTTGCTCACAAAAACTACTGGGTTTTAATTACAAAAAAGGATGTATCAAGAATTCTTACAGATAACGATTAATGAAAGAAACCATGGATAAGCTGTAAGAAAAATAACTCAGATTTAAAATAGCTGGCCCTTGAGAATGCTAATATGTTTATTCAATGTGCTCCATTTTGTAAGATGTCAAAGTGGTAAGAAAGCATCTTCAGGAGAGGATGCTGGTTATGGAGACAAAATATCCATGTATGTTCAGAAAAGTCCTCTATCTGAAGAGAGATACAACCAAATTAGTGTAAATGATTCAAATGTACAAAACATTTTAATCCCTAATGATCTAAATACAGCATACCCATTGCTTAGAATATTTTAGCAAATAATGAATAATAGACAAAGAGAATGGAGATAGGTTTCCATGGGAGTAAAAGATGGAGTACTCTCTCACTAGAATTTATGCCAAGAACCACAATCCCAAATCCATATAGGTAAGAGCTACGAAAATTTTCTCCAAGGAAAGTTATCAGGGGGCTTGATTTTTGCTATCCCATCAAAGATAACAAACCTCTGTAATTCCCAGCGTCTTTCCATTTTTACTTTTTACTCTAAGAAGTACCACCAACTCATACACTGTATTGGGCAACTATCCCACATGTATTTACTTATTAGCTTTATCATTCATCTTCCTTTTCTGAAGCAGCTGCCCCAGGAGGACAGGCCTACAAATTCATGCTTTCATATTCAAGGGCCCAGCAGAGTGTCAGGCACAAATACATACTTCATGCATTCCTGATGGTTTTGAAGGGCTTTCCATTCAGTTTGGTCCTTCCGTAGTCTGGAAGGTCAGTCCTGGTTTTCCCTGTGATCTCTCACAAGCTGCCCCCAACATGCTTGAAGAGCATGCTTACTGTATAAAGCCTGACATGGTTGCCAGCTAAGTACCTGCTATAGTTACCTGCCTGGTACTTTAGTGTTCAAGCTTCTACTTGCTATAAGTTTGGTCCCCATATTATAGCCTGGAGATGGCATGCTCTGATTGTTAAGAGAATTTCTTAAGTGCTATTTGAAAATTGCTGAAAGATAAGTCTCCCTTGTTACTTTTCCAAATCTCCTTATATAATCATTATCTGTGAACACTGCCTCTGGTTTTTGAATGGGATCTCACTCGGCCCTATGTAAAGGTTCCTCTCTTTGCTTACTTGACTCTAGGGTGGATAAAGCTAGTTTTAGATGATGATTTCATTTCTATCAGCTTGTCCTATCATATTATAGTTTCTTACCAGACACATGACTAAGTTTCTATCTTGGCAAATGAACTGCTTCAGAAGGACAATTTATTAAATTATGATGCTTTTTTTCAAGCTGCTAATATCCAGCCAGATGACTGACACAGCAATAAAAAATATGGGCAAATAACATAAATGTTCTAAAAAGACATTGGGGGTAACGTCTTCCATTTATGAGTATAGAGGTGAAAGATAATGAAGTATGGACATAACAAAGCATGAATGGGGGAAAATCAAGAAACACCTACATCTCTAGTTAATTTTAAAGAATACAAATCGAATAGAAGTCTATTGAGAATAAAAGAAACAGAGAGGAGGCAAAGAAGGAATATTTCTGGGCAAATTCACAGAATCAAAAACACAACTGAGTACATGAAGGAGACAAATGGTGAGGATTTCAAATTACAAGTATCACAGAGAAAAGGAGAGGGAGACAGGCTTAAATTATCACTGAAGTGACATCTAATGGGGAGTATAGAGATTAAAAAGACACTTATGTTAGAAGTTCCTCTGGAATGTGTTGCTGCTTTACAATGATAGAATGTTTTGGGAGCATGCATGGCGAAATCAATTTAATCTCATGAGGTTCCTTAGTAAACCAAATCATATGAGAATCTTTGCAAGAAGGAATGTTGAAAGATATAGGCAAATTTCATTTGCTCCCTGTAGAAAGTCATATGCTTACCAGGAAAGCTCTCTATCACAAGAGCCATACACCTAGCTATTTTGTTTTTGTTTCTGAGATAAGTTCTTCCTAATTTTGTAAAGATTTGCCTCTTAACTCCTGCCTCTACCTCCCAAGCAACTGAGATTACAGATTTGCGCCATCAGGCCCAGCACAAATCTCATCAATGAATGCATGTCTCATTTATTAAAGTGTATCAAAATTAATTCACATCACTAGTCCATTGGCATTAAAAGTAATGTATAAAATACTCAAGAACTTCTAAGCTTGATCTAGATTAAGATGGTTTTATGTTTTAAACTGTTATTTGAAAAAAGTGTTAGATACCACCATGCTTTAAATTATTATTTTACAGCTCATTGTTAACTATATACTACTCTACGAAACAGGATTATTAATCTTTTGTACTTAATTTTCAGATGGTTCTATGAAGTGGTTACTACCTAATATGCCATTTGTGTGTACAGTGAATCTTAATATCTTAATCCGAGTCACTCCTTCCATAATGCACTTTCATCCTTCCTACTCGTCCCCCACGCCCAGTGACACCAAGCTTCATTAAATGACTTTCTATGTTACAAATTACATGCAAAACTGGCCAGTGTTTACACTAATAAAAATTATGATCAGAGAAATAAATAGTGCTAGAAGACAATTCAACACACTGATAATAGTGACGGTGGTGTGGAAAAATAGTCCGCATTTTTTTTTATCTCAGACTTTTAGTATGAAGTATAAATTTAAAATGTGAAACACTGATTTATATATGTATGTGTAAAAAAACTTGCAAAACAAAATGGACAGCCAAATTGGTACAGATGTCATTGTTAACTGCAAAATGAAAACCTGAATTAAAGTTACCTCAACTTTACTTACTTAATCCATAGGCAATAAAGTCAAAATGTCTAGAAAAACATTATTGACACATTTTGAAATTTTTTTTTATTTTTGCCAGTCGTGGGGCTTGAACTCAGGGTCTAAGCACTGTTGTTGGACTTTTCTTAAGGCTAGAGCTCTACCACTTGAGCCATAGCACCACTTCCAGCTTTTCTCTATGTATGTAGTACCGAGGAATCGAACCCGGGGTTACGTGCATGCTAGGTAAGCACTCTACCACTGGGCCAAACTCACAGCAATTTGAGTTTTTTTAAATAATTAAGTCCCTTTTATTTATTTATTTATTTATTGCCAGTTCTGGGGCTTCAACTCAGAGAGTCTGGGCACTGTCTGTGAGCTTCTTTTGCTCAAAGCTAGTACTTTAAGTACCACTTCAGGCCTTTACTGTATATATGGTACTGTGGAATTGAACCCTGAGCTTCATGCATGCTAGGGGCTTGAACTCTGGTCTGGGTGTTGCCCCTGAGCTCTTCCACTCAAGGGTAGTCCTCTACCACTTGAGCCATAACACCACTTCCCCTAAATCCTTCCTTTAGTGAAACAAATAAACACAAATTATAAAACAACAAGAAAAGGAAGGGTATCTGACTATGGTATAAAAGAAATACACAAAGACTGAGGACTGGTTTGACCTCTGCTGGGTATTTATGAAGTGAAGATGAGAATTTTTTACCACTCTGCAAACTTCCTAATGATTTTGAAAGTGCTGGGGAGCCACAAATAACTTTTGGCATTACTAATAAATTTTAGCCCATAGGCAACTTTCTAAGCACAGAATTAGCAAATAATGAGGATCAACTCTACTAAGAAAAGTAGGAAAAGAAAATAAACTTATTGGATTACAGTGTAATCACTTTAATGCTTCTAAAACATTCTTTGGATATAATTATGAATCTTAACAAAAACTGAAGGAACACACCAGTTCAAGTTTGAATATTCATTTTCCTTTTATATCAGATTCAACTTGATGTTGGTTCATGTGGATTCATTTTAAAACTCTCACAAAAGTTTCATGATAGATTAAGTAACAGTAAGAAATAATACTTATGAAGTGGTCTCAGTACATGCTAACATTATAGTATTACAGGTCTACATGCTCTACATTAATACTGTATTAAAATTTGTATACCCCCCCATAAAAAAGAGACAAATTGGGAAGTGGCAACATACATTAAAGGGCCGAGTAACATTAATCACACATACCCCTGTGCTAAGTTTCTGTGTAAAAAGTTGACAAAGCAATAGACTCTTCTGATCCTCAATGGGTAAAAAGCATGAATAGGGAAGGGAGGTCATAATGAAAGCCAAAGGAGTAGAGGAAGCTAAGTAAAAGAAAGGCATAAAGAATGACAGCAATGATGGAGAAGGGGAGAAATGTGCCCCATTTTGTTAGGAGGAGACTCTATTCCTTTGTCTGGAATTAAGATCATTTGTCAGCAGTGTGAAAACCTTAAAATTTGATTTATTTGGACCCTTACCTTCTAGGAGCTTGTCTTACATAAAGGTGTATGTACAGTTATGAGTACTAGAAGGTTTTCCAGAAACGTAAAATTACAAGCACTCAAAATAACAAATACTACTAACTAGTTAAGTAAACTGTAAACCATATCAATATGGTACATACTGAAAATGTTGGAAAACTATGCAAGGTGGATAAAAATGCACACAAAAAATGAATAGATTGCTTTGTCAAAATTATATATTTTTAAATGTATTTATAGAACTTGACCCATTTTATACCTTCCTGTGTATTTCTCTAATAATTATAGAAAAAGGTATGATGTTTATAAAATACCCTAAAACAAACACAAATGATTATTTAGCAAACTACTATGCAAAACCAATTTCTCAATCATGCCTAGATGGACATGTTGTTCATTTCCATATGAGACACCCTTTCCTATTTACCAATTCTTTGGTAGTGGGAAGGGGTAGCATACAAGAAGACGATGTACAGTATCTATGGTGTCCTGAATCCATGCCTGCCACTTCAATTACAGAGAAACAAGAGAACTCAGATCAGAAAACCAGAATCCAAAGTTTTTTGTTTGTTTGTGTGTTTTTTAACTTTGTAATACTCTATTATCTAGTGATTCTTCTATCAAGCTTCCTTGGACTCTAAAACAACACCTCAAAAATACTGACAATAAAGACTTTAAATGCACAAATTCTGCCATCCTAAAGATTCAGAGATTCCTGATTATCATTCCAAGATATTATTTGATTATCTTGTTAGAAAATGCTGAATTCAACAAACTCCTTTGTTAAAGAAACTTTAACTTCTAGTATGTATATATTTATATTTATGTATTTCCAACCTAGCTGACTGAATTTAATCAGTGATCTATTTTATCTAATCTCTAAAGCTATGTTTTTTTGCTTGTTTGGTTTTTTTTTGGGGGGGGGGGGTCAGTTCTGGGTTTGAGTTCAGGGCCTGAGCACTGTCCTGGGATTTTTCTCAAGGTTATAGCTCTACCACTTGGGCCTCAGCACCACTTCTGGCTTTTTTCTATGTATGTGGTACCCGAGGAGTCAAATCCAGGTCTTCGTACATGCTAGGTAAGCTCTCTAACACTAGGCCAAACTATAAAGATATACTCTAAGTCTGTTCTATTCTTCAAGTTACTTAACATGAAATAAAGTAAGGAACATTCAAATTTGAACTTAAGGAGCACAGTAGGGCATAGAATAAAGCATAGAAGTTTTATTTGATTTCCAAGAGCATATGAGCAAAGAACAGGAAAAGACATTTTATGCTCTATGACTAGAGAAGCTAACAAACATAGCCATCCTGAGTGAGACAGTCACCAGGAGTTAGCTATTGCTTAGAAGTACTGGCAGATAAAATAAAATGAGCGTGAAGTGGGCATCATGGCAAGTCACTCTTAGAAATTTTGGCCAGCTGGACATAAGAAAAAGAAATGCAAATTCAACACTTATAATTTCATGACAGTAGGTAAAAGCACTTATAGCAAGGGAAAGAAGAGAAGAGCGAATTGCAATTGGGTTTCCATTTTTTAGCATTAATTGGCTAATTTACACATCACTTACTGTATATGTGCACTGAAGTGTCACATCATAACCCATCAACATGTATAGCTACTATCTGTCCATTAATATAAAAACATACTTAAAAAAATAAGGGACTCTTCTAAGGGGAAGAGGATATTCAACAATATATTACAAATTCATAAATATAAATCAATTCCATTCTTCCTAGAATAGACTATTAAATAGACTATCACAAAAGAATAACTATCTGGACTTCTAATAGTTTTCAAATCTATATGAAAATAAAATCTGTTTTCAAGCAGGCCTGTAAGAACAGAAATCTATAGCAGTCATTTCAAAAAGAGTGTTTATGTTCTACTAAGTGTTGGGCACTGCGTATGAAAATAATCTCCTGAAAGAATTGTCTTACCCTACGACAAGGAAGGGCAGGTAAGCAGGTAAACAGGAGTGAGGTGAATACGATCCAATTATATTATATGTATGCGTGAAAATGTCATAATGAAACTTATTAATTTGTGCAATAAAAAATAAAGTACTTCCATTCCCCCTGGAAAGTTAATATTCATTTGCAGATAAGGTATTTAAGCAAATACATGTGGAATATGATGAAATGGATTGTGTTTTGTTAAAGCAGAGACTGGGCCTAAAATATGCATGAACAGACAAAATCAGCTCGGTCCTATGAATGATTTAAGCTTCCCTGGTTACAGAGAAAAATGATGTTAGTTAATTTCTCATAAATGCTTAGATTAGAGAAAATTTAAGGCTAATCAATCAGAAGACATCACATAATCTGCATTATGTAAGAATTCCTGCAGGACAAACAACTAAGGAACCCTCTGCTGCACTTTTTTTTTTACCCTCCAGAGTCTCCCTCACCACCAGTTCTCTGTGTGGAGCCCCAGACCCATTTCCAGTTTAGAGCCATCATCTCATTGCTGTTTGTTCCAAGAACTAAAATATTATGGCGACACTATCTTTTAATGGCTTCATACCTCTGTCTGAAATGCAAATTTTTAAAAATGGCACTGTAGCCAGGCACTGGTGGCTCACACCTGTAATCCTAGCTATTCAGGAGGCTGAGATCTGAGGACTGTGGTTGAGATCTGAGGATTGTGGTTCAAAGTCAGCATGGGCAGGAAAAGCCTGTGAGACTCTTATTCCAATTAACCATCAGAAAACTGGAAGTTGCGCTGTGGCTCAAGTGCTAGCCCTGAGTTGAAGAGTTCAGAGACAGCACCCAGGCCCAGAATTCAAGCCCTATGATCAACCAAAACAAAACAATGTATTTTGTAATTAAATATATTTCAAGTTATTAAAAACACAAACTAAAACCGGGCTCTGTGACTCACAATTGTAATCCTAGCTACTAATGAGGCTGAGATCTGAGGATCAAGATTAAAAGCCAGCTGGGACACAAAAGGACCTGAGACCCTCATCTCCAATTAACCTCTAGAAAATGGGAAGTGGGGCTTGGCTCAGGGTAGGGTGGTAGCCTTAAGCTGAAGAGCTCAGGGATACCATCCAGGTCCAGTGGTAGGGTGGCAGCCTTGAGCAGAAGAGCTCAGGGACAGTGCCCAGGCCAAGATCAAGGTTCATGACTCACAAAATTAAATTAAATTAAAACACAAGCTGAATATAACAGACAACAAACCCGGGTACAATATTCTAAGAAGTATTTCTCTTTAAATGTGTCCAAATTCTTAAAAGACTATAATAAAACCTTACTTTTATTTCTTACTTATATCATTTTCTACTTCCTATTATTTTGACAACAGTGTTTAGCATTCTGTAAGTCACAATGAAGAAAAGCAGATCTCTTCTAGCACCAATAGAACAAACTCTTATTACCTTTCTCTCATCTCAGGCTCAGCAGGAAAAAAAGAAAATAATAAAATATTTAATGATGTACTTCATGTGAATCCAGTTTTGTAAGTGGTTATCTTGAAAAGACATGTTTTAGGCAGTTTGGTTTAACATACTCTCCACAAATAAGAAGCATATTAGTTATAAAGATACATGTAAAGTCCTGGTGAAATCCAGAATTGAAGCTTTACAGGCAAGCAAAAGAAAGACAAGTTTCAGCAATATTCTGAAATTATGATTGGAAATATACTCAATTTGGAAGATTTTTCTTGAACAATGCTATGTTTACTATTTAATCAATATAATTACATTATGTACATGACAAACAAGTAGTAGTTAGTAACAATTGATCTGACTTAACTTTAATACCAACAGACCTTTTGTAATTCTGAGTATCAGTATATTCAACTGACTAATTCTTATATCTAACAAGAAAATCATTACCTTTGAAATAATGAGATTTAGGCTCTTGGGAATCTCAGGCCAGGTAAACAAGGTTTCCTTTACTTGAAATAATTACTGTTAGAACTATAACTAGCCTCCTTGGTGGGGGCAGGGAACTCATTTGTACTGCTTTTTAGAATCTGTTCTCTGAATTGTGTGAAACAATGCCAGAACTGAAAATACCCCTTGCATTTCCATGCTTTTCAACTGCCTTTATAATTTCATGATTTGGAAAACGTACTGTGAGATGAACTATGCATTCATTTTCCTGATATAGCAGGAGAAAAAAAATTACTCCCACAAACCTTTATCTACCCAATGACAGTCAATGACAAAAAGTTTAAGTACTCTAAGCACTTGCAAATATTTCATAAAGTTAAAATTTTTTGAGGAACATATTTGACCACAAACAACAAACTGTGGTTCTATAAAATATTTTCATCCCTCCTCATAATTTTGCAAAATTCAAAATTAGCCAGTAAGGAACGATACTTCTCAATGAAATCTCTATGTTTGCCTTGTTAGGTTTAATTGCTAGAGGGATTGCTCTATTATTAGCACTAGATGAATTTCAATAGATCCTCAACTTCAAAATTCTATTACAGTCATTTGTCTTCTGGATATGTTGTGGTTCAACAACCAGAAGAACTATGTGTGAGGTCTGTTGTATTGACTTCAATTTATCTTCTGGGAGAAAAAAAAATCATTCCTGCAGATGAAAGTATGGAAGAGGGACAAGTGAAATAAAGTGTTTGTTTATAATTTTTATATTTATAATGTTATCACCTAAGCATGTAAGCAAAAAACTTTCTTCTGGTAAATCCATGGCTCTGAAACTCTGGTCTTTAATAACTTTAGTACTCTTGTACAGCACCAGATATTGAAGACAAGTAGCTAAAAAGACCATTTATTGTGTAAGTAAGAAGAACATTTGGCAATCATTTTGAGAGCAAAAATTATGTAAAGAATTAAAAGAACACATTTATTATTAATATACAATAAAATTTTAAGCATATGAACCAAAATAGGCTACTTTCAATAAACCTAATAGTGGGAAACTTCTACATAAACTAGACAAAACATGTCTTTGCTTTCATTCATGCTTTTCTGAGTGACAGTTCAGATTTTCCATCATTTCGTCAGCTACTTTGGTAACTAACAAAATTCAGTAGGCAAACTAATAACTTCAAGAAAACTTTAATATCTAATGGTTGTAGCATATACCTACCTCTCAGACCTGTTAAAAATTAAATGTTGGGGCCGGGAGTTTGGCCTAGTGGTTAAAGTGCTTGCCTAGCAAGCATGAAGACCCGGGTTCGATTCCTCGGTACCACATACATAGAAAAAAGCCAGAAGTGGTGCTGAGGCTCAAGTGGTAGAGCTCTAGCCTTGAGAAAGACCAAGGACAGTGCTCAGGCCCTGAGCTCAAGCCCAGGACTGGCAAAAAAATTAAATGTTAACATGTATATTAACATTCAAAAAACTGTAGTCTATGTAACTAGCAGCCAAGTAAACCTTGTCATTGACAACTAAACCGTATTGTCACTGACAAAGCAAATTGCTATTTAAATTGGTTATGAAGCTAATTGATTAAAGAATAAACTGAATGCTTAGACTGTACAAAGCATAGGTATTACAGTTATATTCTAGTTAAGGAGAAATGAAGCATTGTAGGTATATTGTAGTTAAGAAGAGACCATGTAACTATAAATATTTGCTAACAGTACGTATTTCACAAATTGTCATAGTCAAATAGGAAAAATAAATTGTATTCCAAAGCACATAAGGACATTATTTTCCTTATAAATTCTTTATAGTGATGTATCATCCTATAATCATTTTCATGAAAGAATTAGGAGCTGTCCTCTTTAAGACACATAAGCACAGGACTAATGGTTTGGTGTCAATCACCCCCAAAACGTTCAGTGACCAATACTTTAACAGCACAGCTTCTGAGCTGAGATCCTGGGGGGCTGTTTATTGGCCTTTGACCCAAGAAGAGAGTTCATTTACAATGAACATGTGACAGAATTTCTCCCTGATGCTACAAAGCTCCTGTACTTGTTTTTTCATTGTTAGTAGCTCTTAATGGTAAGAAATAAAAAAAAAAAAATTAAGAAATCCCTACTAAGAAAGCAGTTACCTTGGGATCAGATGTGAGCAACTTGAAGGCATGATATACTTGAGCTTCTTTTACACCACCTCCAAGGTCCAAGAAGTTGGCTGGTTTTCCACCATTGAGAAAAATGATGTCACAAGTTGCCATGGCCAGCCCTGCACCATTCACTGTGAAATGCACAGAGTACATGAGACAGGGTAGGTTGAAAAACACTAGAGGGTGCAGAAATTTTCCCTCTCCTTGTTACTCCCCTTATTATCATTCCAAATCAATTGGTTCCCTTTTGAGAATTCTGTTCAACCACAAGAATTCATATACTTTTATGTAAATAATCAGAAAATGTACATCCACGAAACAGTTAAAAGATGAGAATGGGGAAAAGATGTATTAAAAAGTTATCAAGCTAGGAAATTGGAAGAGTTAAGAAAATCAGGATTGGGGCTATTGAATTGAAGAGTAAATTGAACAGGATTGAACAGCAGATTTTAGGTTCTGGAAAACCTAAGGTCACAGAATTGACAGAATGAAGAAGATACCATTAGAACTTGTTAGGAATTTAAAGAACTGCAGCAAAAAGTAGAATCCTTTTACATTTTTGCTTGCTGAAAATACACTTGAGTATGACACTGCTTTGGATTGGACTACAGGGTCACAACTTAAATAGGGCTTTATATCTTTTTAAACATAACTGAACTACATCATGTTTTGAGATGTCCTAATGTACTGAGAAAAAAATGATAGCATCAATACCAATTTTACTATCATTTCACTCTGTTTTTGCATAAGAAATACTTATTGATAACCCAATGATTAAAGCTATGGCCTATATAGTCCTATTTGCTAACATTCTAGAAGCTATTCTTAAGAAGTAAAGTAAGGAATTTGAACAATGAAATTCTTATTTTCAGAGATGAAATCCACAGATCAACTGTACTTCATTTCCTTCCTTTTGGTTAATTACATAAAGTGACTTTTCTTAGGTGCCAAGGAAGCAAAATCTCCAGGAAAATACCCTTTACTTTTCCAGACTCTGAAATTCCCTTGATAGTCTATGAAAAGTGACTAATTTAATTAAGACTGAGGCATCTAAAATAGAAATTCTTAAAGCAATTTGAAATGTGTTGACAATAGCATTTGAGACTTGCTCAAATCATGGACATTCTTACGGAAGCTACAAGAGTCTGTATTTATCTTCTCATAAACACAAGTCTGCCCTGCCCCTGTTCAAATGCCTACAAATATTGAGAGCACTTAGCTTATCAGGATCAGAAAGATATGGATAATCTGCTATTGCTCCAATACAATGCAAGGGTTTGGGTGTCACTTGTAATTGGATGCCATTTTCTCTTGTATTGAACTGCAAACTCTCAGATGAGATCTTTTCAGCCTGAATATAACAATGCTGTTGGTTTAATGAGAAACAAATCTTTTTTATTTTAATTCCATAAAGATGAAAAACCTAAGTTTCCAGTAGAATGAATTGTTTCTACCAGAAGTACAGTCTTGTGCAATTAAGTTGGAAGTGTATAAATCTCAGGACCATAAACTGTGGACAAATAACCAAAATTGCTATTACCTCTATGATCACATTTTTGCCTTAGCTGCATAAGTTACTTTTGCAAATTAAGCTGAGTATGATGGAGAATATTGCTTTATTAATAAAAAATTGTCATAATGAATGAAGTATTTTGTCATTCAGCTAACACAGAATCTAAAAGGTTAGAAAATTATGTCTTCTCCTGAAGAAAGCCATTTTGTTTTAAACCCAAAACAGATCTTATCATGTGAACACTGACTTGTACAGCAAAGGCTCTAAGTTTTACCGGTTTAAAAAAGACAAGATCTCACAGATGTCTGGAAATGTTGGGGAATTTTTCTCACTGAGTTTATTTTCACAACTGGGGACTGTGAAACAGCATGAGTAGCGCTGAATGTAACACCAGAAACTGTCCCTTACAATCCCTTCCCAGAGAAACCACTTAAACCAGTGTGTGTGGATCAAAATGAAACTTTGGATTGCAGATTACCCAGCTTAAAAAAAATTACAAATACAATTATTTGCTCTTGGTTAACATTTCAAAAATACAGGGTTTAGTAAACTCTACAAGAATCCATAAGACAATCTCTTGATATAAATGGTTCTTACCAAAGCAGGCAATGTTGCCATCCAATCCTATGTATTTTAGATCATATTTGGCAGCTTCATTTTCAATGGGCTCATTTTCAGATTTGTCGTCCATAGCAAATATGTCCTTTTGTCGGAATTCAGCATTATCATCAAAGTTTATCTTTGCATCAAAACAGACAACTAAATAAAGAAAAAAAAGCAGCACGCCTGAGTATTTCTTAAGGATCTATAAATTATGTAATGCAAATTGAAAGGCACAAAAGAAAGCAGATACTATAATTCTTTCTCAAGCTACAGGCAAAAGAAGCTGTTGTGGCTTTCTTGACCCTCAAAATTTAGTACTACAGACACAAATAAAAGTCTATTCTTTTTACATTCTAGTAATAAGTAAAGCAATTTATGTTTGCTGGTCTACAGCTAGTACAATAACAAAGTTACTACCAACTGTTAAAAATCAGATTGCAAAAATACAGTTCTGAGTCATCATTTTTGTTGTATTTTTTTATTAATTACTGATTATCACCTTTCTATACCATACAACATAAATAATAAACTAACCTCTTTTCTTCTTATTGTCTTCCTGACATTGCAAAGGAATATTTTTTTTCTTTTCTTTCTTGTCTTGTTTTACCAGTCCTGGGCACTGAACTCAGGGCCTGGGTTTTCCTCAAGGTTAATGCTCTACCACTTGAACCACAGCACCAGTTCTGGCTTTTCAATGTGATACCGAGGAATTGAACCTGGGTCTTCATGCATGCTAAGCAAGTACTCTACCACTAGGCTAAACACCCGGCCCACAAAGGAATATTTTTATGTTATGAATATCTTCTTAATATTCCCAGAGTTAAAAAATATTGAGCCAGAAGACATTTAAATTGATATATAAATAATTCATCAATTTTTATTAAATGAACCTTAAAAATTAAGTATACCTAAGATGCATAATATAATTTTTATATACAAGTATATTTTGAAATAATTACTAAAGGGAATAAATTACCTAATTTATAGAATCACAGTCTTTTTGAGTAAAACTACTTGAAATCTAGTCTTTTAGCAATTTTCAAAATATATTACTACCTCTGTAATGTTGGTAAAAAAAATAACCTAATTCATTTTAGAGCATTGTGAGTTTTTTCTCACTTGAGAAATTAAAAAATAATAATCACTAATGTATTGAATTATTTACATTGCAAGTTGCTAAAACTATAGCTCTACCCTCAATTTGTGTAGAGCAAACTTAGGACTTGCCAGATTCAAGACCAAAAACAATAAGAGACCAAGACTGATCTGCAACAGCCTTTCTACCGTAAAGAGACTCTGCTGTAGGTGGAACTCTGCACATCCTATTGTAAGAGCCCAGGACTCAGAAAAACTCATTTGATGACAGGGATGGATCACAGAAATACAGATAACAGGACAATCAGGCCTAGGGAAAGGTAGCATGTTTAGAATTGGGGTTCGAATGCTTTATTTAATCTACTTTAGAGTAGAAACTTGTCATCTGAGATGCCATGTCACCATAATCTTGTTTTACTGAGGACACTGACAGCCCGGAATCTTTGACTAAGCATTTAAAGATGATACCTCTTCTCTTCAACTGTCACAGACTGAGGGTTTTTCCTATCACAGAATTCAAGAAATTGGATGCAAAGCTGTTTGGAACTAACATCTAGGAATTCTAGGTATAAACCTGGACCACAACTTATTCAAAGGAACAGTAATAATAGACTATCTTATATGGAAGTTAATGTCTGTTCAAGACCTTAATATTGCCACAAAATGCCCAAGCACTTGCCCCAGCAAAGAGAATTCATAGAGTGGATGAGTAATTACTTCCCAGAACACGGAAATCATGATGGAATCCTACAATTACCAAAGGAATTGGCCAATGTACTCTGCTTGCTACAATGGCATTTTCTCAGCCGTTAATGACCAACATAGTAATCAACAGGAAAGCTACTTCATTCTTGGTTTTCCAGTGAGTTTATAAACACATTCTAATTAATTTATTAGTAATTTTAGTTCCTCCATAATTAACTGGCAAAACTACTTGTAACTGACACCTTGAAAATGAATGGGCAAAGGCTATCAAATTGACTTTCTAAGTAAAGAGGTTTGAATAAAAGAATTCTTGGTCAAGATCCATAAACCAGTAAATCAAAATAGTTCCAAGCTAATCTTTGCCCCTTATAAATACTACAGTTAAAAGTTGCTGGCAAGAAAGGATAATTAATGGATATGTATGCAAAGTTCAGAAAACAGTCCCAACCAAATGCCTGCAAAGCCAATTTTCAAAAGATATTTTCCAGTGATAGGTAAATATAGAGGCAAATATAGAAATGAGCTCATTACTTGGTAGACACCATAAAGAATGCAGGGTTAACCCAGAACCTGAAGTGGTGACTACTGAATGAAAGGGGTGCATTTCCAATGGCCCCTTATCAAGTGTTTCTTCTCAGTGGGAAAAACTAAACAGATAAGCATATCAATATATGTAGATCCTAGACCTTTGTTAAAGACATTACATAAATATGAAGATAACTAAGGAGATTAGAAGAAAGGGGATTCAGAGCTGGGCACTGAGTACATGAGTATAATACAAACACACATAGGAGATTGACACAGGAAGCTCTCAGGATAGAGATCAGAAAATAAATGAAGCATGGGACTCCAAAAGCAAACAGCTACCCTGAAGGTCTAAACTATTTTGGGGCAAGGGGAGCACTTTAATAAGATATTAGGTACTCTCTTAGATACATATTTGTTATATATTCTTAACAATTTTAGTCAATGATATTGCAACTTAAAACAAAATAATCTATTTTGGTCTTTATGCCCAATTCTTCGCACAGAGATCCTGAAAGTTATAAATTTTTGAACAACAGGGTTATTAGGTTGATGTTTCAATCTAATATTTGGTCTTTGGTCTTTGATATTGTATCCAACACTGAGTTCCTAATCCCTTGATATGTCCTAGAAGGTATTTATATCCCCTAAAATATCCTTCGTAAGAAACTGGTAATAAATAAAGTGATTCTCTCTGAGTTCTGTGAGCCACTGTAGCATGTAACAGAACTTGATGAGGTGACTATAAAAAAAAAACCCTCTTTATAGCTAATCAAGAGAACTAGACTCAGGCTTAAGATTGGCATGCAAAGTAGGAAAAAGGCTTATGAGATCAACCCCTTACCATATGAGATCTGATGTAAATGTAGGCAACATTTAAACTCAGTTGAGCCACACAAAATTAGCTGGTATCAAAGAAACACTGTAGGAAAATATCACACAATGGGTTCCAGCAGTATTCAGGTTGGTGACTGCATACATAGGAGGAGAAAACAGCTTGTTCCTTAATATTACACATAAGCTAAGCACAAAAAGTGCTCTTTGGTTTACTAGTTCAGTAAATGTCACTTAAGTGTTTTTTAGTTGAATTTGAACACTCAGTGTAGACTCTGGCATCAAAAATGCCTAAAGCATGAATTAGTAGGGTATTTCTTGGCCACCAAGCCCTGGGGATATAACTTTTCTTAAGCTCAGTAACCTCGCATATAAATGCAGCTCAGAGTGATTATTACTGCATGATGTTGTTTTAAGAGACTATCCCAAGCACTTACCTTTTCAGATAGCAGACACTCAAGGGAAAACACTACTATCAACACTAACTTCCTTAGACAATGCTAATATTCAGCACTTATAGCCTCTTCCATGGAGCTCTCCTCTCATCCTATCACTAAAACTTATCTGTCACTTGGCTATTACCATAATAATCCCAGATGTCTTTTAGAGTCAATATAATTCAATGTCTACTGGAGTTTATGTATAGGCTACCTATAGTATTCAATAAAAGCCATCTTCTGAACACATAAAACTTGTCCCAAAGGAAGAATTTTAATGACTGGCAGTGTCAGCATCATAACTGACAGAGAAGATGTTTGGCTATCATAAGAAGGTAAAAGAGGACTTTGATGACTCTAAAATCATACTACAGGTCTGTATAAGGCCACAATATCTAAAAATTGGTATTTTCAAAAAGCCCCTCATGAGGATCAGAGCCAAAGTTCGAAACTTCTGGATTGTTTCTGAGCCTAATAAAATAGCTACATACTTATCATCCACAGCTTTCTTGCCAATACAACAAAAGAATTGGGTAACTGCAATAGAGAGAGACCACAAGGTAAACAACTTCAAAATATTTTCTAACTGGCATTTTACAGAAAATGTTCATCAATCCCTGCTAAATCACATGTCTCACCACATCTAAATCCTACTGTAGTCAAATGATACAGGACATGGCCACAGGGTTGTTTTGTTTTATTTTTTAATGGTGTATAAGTGCAGGAGAATAAACACAGCAAACAAAACAAAATCCATACAACAGCGTAGATAAATCATTGAATACTGGTTTAAATCTTGCAGCTTTTTCACCCATAACACACTTCCAAATGCACTTGAAGAACTGATCTGTTAAAGATGTACTGGTGTCTATGTCAACAACAGGGCAATAAAACAAACTTGCTTGCTCACACAGTAGCTCTCTTGTTCAAAAACACAGCAAATAACTATGATAGAATGATTTTTGGAGGTGCAGAATCTAGATCAGGCATTAATATTTTCAATGTCAAATTAATGAAACCTCAATTCTACAGAAAATTCATCTTGAACAAAGGCCATTCTGTATACAAAGTGGGAAGAAAAAAACATACCCATTAATATTTATAAAACAATTTTCACCATCAAAAGCACATTGTTACACGCTTGATAGATTATACAAATGAATTTTCCTTCTGAACAAATATCAAAGAAAGCTGTCATACTTATATTCAGAGGGTGTTTTTGTTGCTTTGTTTAGTGGTGTGAGATTCTGCAACCTGCTAATTCAACCACCTTGATGGAGACCATGAATGGCTGTTAGAGGCCTCTGACCCCAGTGTTTCAACAGAAGAATATACAACAGAGATGAACAAAAGAAAAATACATTTTAGAGGGGAGACTTACACATAAAAGAAACATAAAAACAGCAGGAAGTGAGACTGTCATAATTAGTTTGGAAAATAATCTGTCTTCAAGCAATGTGCTGTGTTTGATTTGTGATAAATAACCATAATGTGCTATTGAAATGTGCTTTGCCATGATGGCCTTAAAATACTGATACTGAAAAATTAGTTGCAGTTTCCATTAAATATTGATGTTTCAAAAGTTATAAACTTTTTAAAACTTTTCTTGAGTTGCTGTGAAAAGAGAAAATAGACATGGGGCAGGGAATGTGGGGGGAGGTAGAGAACTGAAAATGTTCTTGAAAATAGTCTTGTGAATAAAGACAGAAACAGAGGAACACCCACCAACAACATGGGCTCTTGCTAGCATAGAGCAACAAGGTGGTTATTTATGGAAATCAGTCAGAGGAAAGAAAGGATTTTGATATGCCAGATAACTTTGGTTACCAAGCCATAATTCTCATGGAATCTTGGCCACACAGTCCCAGTTTCAAATTAGGCTTCCTTAAGTTCAATGAATATATTTGTCTGCCCTTTATTTGTCAGCAAGAATTCATTTCTGAACTACATATACATTGAATGGCATCATTCTTTGGTTGTGAGAGTTACCATTCTCAAGTTGTGATAACTATACAGATGTCAAGACGCTGCCAAATGTCTCCTGAAGGACAAAATGTCCATAACATCTGAGTACCACTTGCTTTAAATATACTTATGAAAGAAACCTGCATGAAGTCAGAGCTAGCTGAAAACAGGAAAAACACTAAAATTTGATGCAAAAATTCCAATATATGAATAAAACAACTAGGTAAGTAAACAAAATAAGCATTGTTCTCAGTTGGCCACAGATTTTTATCAATAAACTGGGAATAGCAGTTGGATAAGCAATAAAAAATACAATTTCCTGTTGATTATTTAAGAAGCAGTTTGTTTTTTCAAGAAAGATTGGATCATTCAGGTAGACATGTTTTTGTGCAGTGGAAATGGGTATTTCTTCAATGTTATGGGATCTCTGCTCACTGATTGGCCTATACTGCATATGTGAAGCAAGCAGGGCTGATCAGGACCCACTCAGGGGGTCTCTATGGTTACTAGAGATAAACAATGGTGGCCATGTTTGCAGGCAACTGCATAGTCTGGCTGAGAGTGGGGTCAGCAAACAAGGCTGAGCCTACTTTCAGCTCAGTGAATGGATCTGGGCTCCACAACCTAATACTCAGAGAACAGAGCAGAGAAATGGGAAAATTCTTCCACTCTTTTCAGGCCTTAAGTTAGACCATACCTTAGACTTTCCCTTACACAAGTAAAGTAAGCACCCTCCCCACTTTTAAACAAAAACTAAGCCGAGGTTAGGATTCTGTCACTATTAACCTTTACATATATAAGAGTCCCTAAAATACACCAAAGTTAATAAGGCCAAATTACATTCTTCGAATCAAATAGTTAATTGTATTGGAACAAAACAAACTTCTTAAGACTATAGTTCTTGGGATGGACGCAGTGGCTCATGCCAGTAATTTCAAAGTTAATAAGGCCAAATTACATTCTTCGAATCAAATAGTTAATTGTATTGGAACAAAACAAACTTCTTAAGACTATAGTTCTTGGGATGGACGCAGTGGCTCATGCCAGTAATTTTAGCTACTCAGGAACCTGAGTTCTGAGGATCAAAGTTCAAAGATAGCCTGGGTACAAAAGGACCTGAGACTCTTATCTCTAATTAACCTCTAGAAAATGGGAAGTGGGGCTTGGCTCAAGAGTAGGGCCATAGCCTTGAGCTGAAGAGCTCAGGGACAGCACCCAAGCCCAGAGTTCAAGTCCCATGACTAACCTGAAAAAAAAAAAAAAGACTACAGTTCTTTCTCTGTGTCAAATGTTCCACATAGACTCTAATTCTAAAAATATTATCAAGGTCATTCATTGCTCTTCTTTCAACTGAGCATCACGGTAACATTAAAATAAATTGGGTTTTAAAAAATATTCCTCATTAGGACCGGGAGTTTGGCCAAGTGGTTAAAGTGCTGGCCTAGCATGCATGAAAACCCGGGTTCGATTCCTCGGTACCACATATAGAAAAAAGCTGGAAGTGGTGCTGAGGCTCAAGTGGTAGAGTTCTAGCCTTGAGAACGTCCAAGGACAGGGCTCAGGCCCTGAGCTCAAGCCCAGGACTGGCCAAAAAAAAAAAAAAAAAATATTCCTCATTGTAGAAATGAAAGACTGAGAACAATTCTACAAAGAGATGGCATGGTACATCTGTACAGTCAAAATGTTTAGTGTAATATAGAAATTCAATGCCAAAATTGTAATCAAGGTTCTAGTGTGAAGGTTTTAATGTAAAGTATCTGTTATTACTGATCTAACCAGAAATAAGTGTTAAAATTATAAATATTAAGATGATCGATATTGCTACGATATAAATGACTGCTTTTATAGCTCCTAAATGAAAGATTGCTGTAGGGGATGGTGACAATGATGGAAATCAATTTGCACATTTGGTCATTAATCACTATTTCCTAATTGGGTTTAATTTGACTACTGCTCATTAGAGTTATAAACTAACATTCTCATTTAATTGTGATTATAATTCAATACCAAACTTTGATGGTACAATGAACAAATTAATAGCTAAAGATAATTTTGTTCTTAAAATATCATGTAAGACGTTTGCTTTAATGAACTATACATACAGATTTTTTTCTGTGTGATGATTCTTTCCAAATAATTCAACTTTTTCCTCTCTTCATGATTAAGAAACAAATTCAGGCATCACAAGGATTATAACCACTCTTAAAGAAAAAGTTCTCATACCTCTGATTCTTGTTGCCAGACAAGAGCTTGTGGTTATTTCTCAAGGAATTGGATAAAAATAATCTTAAAGCCTGATTGTTATCCTACTCAGCAACTTGTTTTCTTCTTTTAAGGAAAAAAAAAAGATAAAATAACCAGGCTGCTCATGCATACTAGTTTTAAAGCTCATATAATATATATGATCTTTAAAAACTTCTATACTGAACTCTTTCACTTTCAGGTTACATTATCAACCACTAAATGCAGCACTGAATTTTGACTGGTATACCAAACTAGAGACTATTTCTGGGGTACTCAGATAAAAGCAAAGTAAGAGTTTAAAAGAGAAAAAGTAGAAATGAAATCATTTCATTCTAGGTCAGTCTGCTTGAAAGAATCATATACATACTGGACTCAGAGACATGAGTTCTAATTCTACCTCCTGGATTAGAGAAACCTTACAAAAGCCTCCTATTTGGAGAACCTACCAAAAGAGTTCAGTTGTAAATGTGGTATCATCAAGATGAGGGACACTAAGATCAACATAGGGCAAAATTAACTTTATACACAGATTAAGGCACATTAAAAAGCTTTAAAAAAAGTTCTGATAAACACAGATGCACTAATTACACTCAAATGCAATAGCACCTTTCTCCCAAAATCTATTAGAGGCAGCAGAGACATACCTGAAAAAACAAAGGCTGAATGAGGGAAATAGAAAAACTAGAAGTTATCTTCCTTTGAGGCTTGGCATTTACCTCTAAACAAATACAAATGCTGAAATGTTCAGCCATATCATGGGAGCATTTGAAACTGTAGCAGAAATTAAATTACTGAAAGAAATTAATGCAAAGCTACTGCAACACTCAATTGCCACTATTGTGCAATTTAATTTCTAGTTTGCATAAATAATTATAACATATTCATTTTTTTTCTCTCTGATTTTTTACCTTGTCCTTCTGGAGTTTCACCAAAGGGATTCACTTCCACCTGAGTAGCATCAACTTTCAGGAAGAGATTATACAGCTTCTTAATTTGATCTGCAGCCTAAACATGATCAAGTGAAATACAATTATGCCAAAGCATTAAAAGAAAATTTATGTTGCTCAATTAATGAAACCTTAAAAATAGCAAATTATGTCTATTTCCAGTTAGGTATTCTAAGGGGGAAGAAGTCTTCCCTTGGTTAAAGAAGAAAGGCATAATTATTTTAATTTCCACTGCTATTCATTAGAAGGAATTGCTCAACTTTCCTCCAGATACCAGAAGAGACCATAATCAAGAAAACAAAATATTTTCAATACAGCTTAAAAACATGATTAATCTTTTTGTAAATTATCATGTCCCTATTAGTCAAGATGGAACACAATATAAGCTACAATCATTAACACAACAAGCTCCATTTAAGTAAAAGATAAACATGATTTTGAGAGCTTATAATGACTAGGTTTTCCTTATTATGCTAGAATGAAACAGTTATTATATTCATCAATTGGAGACCCAAATCTGTGAAACAACAATTACAGAGTATCTAATGGAAAATGTTGCAAGGCAAGAAGTTGAAATTCTCGCTCATGGTACATTTTCAGAACAGCACAGTTTGAATTGAAAATGGTTTGTCTCAAGGGCATACACTATAAAGGGCAAGAGTATCCAAGGTTTGCCTACTGGTATGTCCTGACTTTGTTCTTTTCAGGATGCTTACAGCTCATTCCTTCATCTTTCTCAATTCACAATTATTCACTGCCTGTCACAGTAAGATCATACTGTGGTCTGGGATCTGGGATGGCATGTGAACCACAACTGAATAAAGGGTTAGCAGTCTCACTCTCAGTTCTATTTTATTTTCAAACCCTCATTACCACCTTTTTTGTTTACTGTGCCAACACCACAGTTATTTGCCATCACATCCATCTGTGCCCTTTCCCATCTTTACTTTGACACCGGGGGAGCTTACTTCTACATTCTGATTTTTCAAAGTTGGTGCTCAGTTGACTTCCAATTCCTTTTAGCTAACAGAAAGCCATGGTTAGAGATTGAGAATAGAAGGAAAGGGAAAAGCCAGCCTGTTTTGGGCATTCTCTCTTCTAGCTGTATCTATCACCAGAGGGCACCCTCGTGCTCAAGCCACTAAAAAAATCCAAAGACAGGTCAAACCACTGACTCAACATTTTAGAGCATATGGATAGTAACAATTTCCTGTTGTTTTTTTAGATCTGTGCCTCTTGGCTTAGACTTAAGATTCTCAGCTGGTGTCTACCTATGTAATATACTTTCCACTGGGGTCAATACTGAAAGGGTTCCAATTTTTGTTCGTTTTTGCCAGTGGTGGGGCTTGAACTCAGGTTCTGGACACTCCTTTCTTTTGCGCAAGGTTGGCACCCTTACTAGAGCCACAGCACCACTTCCAGCTTTTTCTGTTTATGTGGTACAAGAATTGAACCCAAGCCTTCATGCACGCTAGGCAAACACTCTACCTTTAAGCCATATTCCCAGCCCGATTCCAGTTTTGAATAAATTCTGTACATTTCCTTCAACACTGGTTTGACACCCAGTGGATATAAGAAACATATGTACTAAACAAGATAAAACATTTTTAATATTCAATATTTTATCACTATATAACATATGTATATAAAACACACACACACACACACACACACACACACACACACACACACACACACACACATCCCATGCATCATCTAGTTCCCCCAAGAAGTTCTTTTATTGTATTATCCCATTCTATTCTTCTCTCCCACTCATCATTTAAGAAGACTTGATTCTTTTTGTTATTGTTTTGAGGTACTGAGGTTTGAATATAGGGCCTTCCTACCAGTTGAGCCACAGTTACAGCTCTTCCAAACTTGATTCTATATATTGTTTTAGTAAAATTTGGGGACCCTTCATTGCCAGCAAAATTAATTGCTTATATTTTTGTGTGCTGATTATCTTATGACATATCAAAATTTATTTAAATTGTCACTTAACTATAGCCTTTTGTATTGTTTCCAAAAGTTTGACATTACTTAACAGTACTGTCTTGTTTGTCTCTGTATGTATATCACATGTATGGCTGAATATTTGTAGGATAAATCTCCAAGTAGGGCAAAAAAATATTTTTAATTTAATGATATTTTAGTGTAAGGGTGATGTACAGACGGGTTATAGCTACATAAGTAAGGTAATGAGTTCATTTCCTGTCAGACATTGTTACATCACCAAAAGTATTTTAAATATCAAAAAATTCTGTTAAACTGCTCTTGGTATAAACTGTCCCTAAATTCACCTCCTCCACACAAAAAGTGTGAGGGAGACTTTTTCCAATCACACCTGGAACTTTTCTAGCATAGTAGGTGAAAACAGGTATTTCATGTAGTTTTTGATGAGAATCTTTTTTACTTCAGAGGAGTCTGAATATTATTCCACATGCTTAAAAGTATCTATATTGTGTTCTAAATAAATTTTACCCATTATTCTGTTGCGATGTTAGTCTTTTTTGTTAGAGAAGCATCTCAAAAGCAGAGTTTGTATATGAAGAGAATATTTTTCTCCTTTAACACTTGTCTTACAGTTATGTGTTACTTTTGCCAAATGTACATCGAGTAAGACTCATGCTACTACTATTCTTTCATGGCTTCTGGCTTTATATCATACTATCAAAAGAGCAATCTAATTCTGAGACTATTTTTAAATCTCCCATTATGTTATCCAACTACTTTAAGATTGCCTTTATTGAATGTTGATTTTGTTAAATCTAAATAAAATTTGTCCTAAAGCACAAAGGTACTAACCAAGTAATTGTTAAACATGTTTTTTGTTGTTGTTGTTGATGGGAGTTTGACCCTGGATGGTCTCAACTGATCCACCCACCTCAGCCTTATGAGTAGCTGGGAATGGAAGACATGTGCCAGCATGCTCAGTTGTATATTTTCTAAAGGAGATGGGATTCCCTGGGTTATCTTTTGCAATATAGCATCATGAGGTACTCTGTCACTACTAAACCATGATATCCACTCTGGTTACATATTTTCTAAAGGAGATGGGATTCCCTGGATTATCTTTTGCAATATAGCATCATGAGGTACTCTGTCACTACTAAAACCATGATATCCACTCTGGTTACATAGCACTTGCCCAGAGTTCACGTGTAATAAATAGTTGCTGAATTCGTGAGCTAATCAATAGTAAGGGGAGACTAACAGAAATAAGTTCACCTAAATAAATATATAAATCTATCCCAATGACTTCAAAAGTACTTTAGTGAATAACAATGGTAAAATACACAGAACATAAAATTCACAACATTTTCTATGAACACATGTAGCATATTCAAGCTACTGTGCAACTTCTCTCCATAGCTTTTGAACTTTTCCACAGAATCACTACATTCAAGGCAGACTTCTACAGTTAAAATATCTTGTTCCCTCCAAACCTCATAGTAGAGCTAAAACCCAATGGTTGAATACTGGTGAGTTTATATATTACATTAACTTCCATCTCAAGGCTCAACTTATTCTGTCTATAAACCCTTCATCCAAAGATGTGCATATGGGTCTCATCAAAATGTTTTAAACTTACATTAACTTAACAGGAGCTTGAATACTCTGTACATTAAGGCCACTACCATTACTTTGCTACAGCATGTTGAGGAGAGTTTGGCTATCTTACTATTGTGTTAAAGACAGACTTATAACCATTTTGTAAGCAGGTTGAAGTATGGTCAGCTCTGCGTGATAAGCTCTTCAAAAACAAACACTTGTAAATTACTTTATTCCAAAGATCACAACTCAACTGGCTGAAAATGACTGGCAGCAGAATGTGTCATTTGACTAGTATAATAAAATGGAAATCCGGGGTTTGTGCAATGTTGGGAGTTGTTCAAATGGTATAAACATACTAAACACAGGTGAAGTGTAAGAAACTGATCAACTCATAGCCAGCTGTTAACTACTGCAATCTACTTACTCAGTTCCTTCTAACTCATATCCAAGGAGTATCTTTCTTTTGTATTGCTAATTAATGTTATTTCCAGGTTGCTCGTACGGAAATTTACAATTTAAATTCTTAAAAATCAAATATGCACATATGCAAAACCTTGACAAGTTTAAAGTAACTTCGAAATTCATTTAGCAAGTTAGAAATTTTCAAGTGCTTTTATTGCATTTTAGAAAATACCAACATTCACATATGGTTCTCAAAGCCAGAGATACATGGCACTCTGGACAGATGAATGATCCTGTACGAACCTGCCCCTGTTCTATCATATCAAGTCATATGCCCAAATACTAGAGGCATTTGTTTTTTTAAAAAAGAGGAGTACAGATTAGTCTCACCTCATCCTTTACTTAGCTACCATGGTTCCAGTTACTCTAAGTCAACCCTGGTTTGAAAATAGTACAATATACTGCATCCAGGTATTCTGTACAGAGCCCACATTTATGTAAGTTTTATTATATTGTTATGATTATCCCTTTGTATTATTTTATTATTGTTAATTTCTTCCTATATATGATTTATAAATAAAATTTTAACATGTTTATGTCTATAACAACAATAACAACAACAACAACAATGGTATACCAATCTCAGTTTCAAAAACCCACAGAGGATCTTGAAATGCGCCCTCTTGAATAAGTGGGACTACGGGCAATAATAACAACTTCATAGCTTACATGTAAGGTGAAATGTCAGTTCAGAGACCAAAATCATTTCACATTGTTCATTCAGGAGGGAACTAATTTCCAGTGAAATTAGTAATTAGTAATTTCCTCAATGAAATTAAGAACTTTGAAAGGCATACTCAATCTATGCTCATCTAAAACACCATTTCTTTTCTTGAACGAATTAATTTTATGTGCATGCTGTGTATTGTGTATGTGTGAACTCTGGGCCTTGTACTCTCCTTCAGCTTTTCTGCTCAAAGATGGCTTTCTACTAATTGAGCCATGACTCCAGTTCAGCTTGTTTTGCTGGTTAAATGGAGATGAATAGTCTCATGGACTTCTCTGCAAAGGGTAGCTTCAACAGTGATCCTCAGATCCTCCTTAGAATTATAGGTGTGAGCCACTGGTGCCTACTTCGTATATACCTCTTATATAAGAAGAAATCAGAGAGTGACTAAAATCACTTAAATAATTTTCTTCTCACATGCCTCTTCTGCTCTTTATACTTTGATTCCTAGAATATTTTACCAACTCCAGGTAGCAGGAAACAAAGATTGCCATTTCTACAAGTGCTGCAAGCATTCCACCCCAGGGTGACATATCCTTCCTGCTATACAAACAGATGGGGTCCCTAGATAAGTAAATTTCTACAACTGAGATCAAACTCTCTCCATTTCTCTGTCTCTCTCATTGCCCACTTTCTGTATTCTAGCCAGCAGGATGATTTCACTGACCTATAAGCCTCTACAGAACAATGGCTCTTGTCTGCATTTCCCAGGGTCCAGCAAAGTAAGTAACATCTAGTATACATTCTAAGCAGCAAAGCAAATAAAAGTTTAAAGCCTTTCAATATATCAGCATGGTAAAAAGAAGTAAAAATACCCACTCTTTCTCAATATACTAAATCAAACTTTAATGTCAAAGAAAAGTATTGGTGACTCACACCATTAAGAAACTATTAAGATGAACTTTCAAGAGTAGTAAAGAAAAGGTAGTCAGTAATATCTTCTGATGCATTTGTGTGACAAAGCAGGTTGCCTACATAGCATATAATTATATCATCACCTTGAGTTGGAGCAATGGCAGGACAGGGCAGAGCAAGATTACTCACAACCCATTTTGTATCTCACTGACATTAAGGATGATTTTTTTTTTCTATTCTTGAAGCTAAAGCATATTTTTGGCTGTTCCTACTGAAATACCACCTTTATAGACCATCAACATATATCTTAAAATATCTACCTATGAATTACCAGTCATAATTCAAGTAGTGCACATTGCTAGCAACAATATTTGATGTTTATTTGCAGTGCTGATTATTGAATACAAGGCCCTGAATGTGATAATTGCTCTATTACTGAGCCATATCCCCAGGCCCCAAACTCATTACTCCAAAGTACTGCAATAAGTGCCTTTGTGTATCATTCTACTCAATTTCAATATACCATTTAGTTAGTACCCATGATTCCCACTTTACAGATAATAAAACTGAATTTTACATGGACTGAATCCTGTATTTACCAGGTGACGGGCACCATAACACTATAGAAAAAAAATCATCGTACATCATAAAAGGTAACTATATGCAACATTCACATTCACACACACACACACACACACACACACACACACACACACACACACACACACACACACACATCTGTGCCTCCATATACAGATTTTACAAATATTCTCCTTTGGAACACTAGGATATATTACTCTTCATCATAAACAGTTAGAGGGGAAATTAAAACACAACATCCTGATTCCTACTAATCACAAATATTAGAGGCAATTAAGAAGTTCCCAAATGTTTTTTCATAAACAAGTCAGACATACCTGGTTTTTCAAAGGCCCAAGGAAGCCCAGATTTTCTGCCATCCGCTGAGCCTGACTGTCCTTTATCCCTTCAAAAATGTCAATCTGCTCCTAGTAAAAATATATCACATGAACAAAATTCAGACCGTCAAGTGAGAAGATTTACAACCTCAAGAATGTTCAGTATTTATTTGTAAATGAGTAATTAACATGTGGCACCTTTCCAGAGAGCTCTGAGCAGGGCTACTGCAGCTGCCTATAGGGTATGTTTTAATTAGCAGACCATCTATGAAACAGCCCTTCTAAAAACTATATAATTCTTCAAGGTGGCATGCTGACAAGATGCGCTAATGCCAGTTTTTACTTTTAATTACTATACAGATGGCACTGATGAATATTTAGTCAGTTAATTTTTATGACATCTTTTGGAAGGCTTCCAAGGAAAGGTTTGCCTGCCTAATACTGCCGGTAAGTTGAGTTGTTGTACATAGGTTAAATATTATCTTATAACTGAAATACTTTTATTCATGAAAATTATTACTATCATAGTTACAAAGTGCCCTTCTCTCACAGAGAGAATGCTCAATGTACATCATTTCATGTATTCTTTTAGTAAATGGATCTATTTTAGATTATCTTAATTTTGAAACTGACTGGGTATTATTATTGGTAAGGCTGTGGGTAAAGTCTCATTTAACCTTCCAAGGTAACACTGATAAAACTATCTTAAAATTAGCTGTCAAAGAGTAAGTACTGTATCCAGACAAAGAGATTAGATTAAAACAAAACAAAACAAAAAACATATATACATCCCCAGTCAATTTCTAAAGGAAAGAAAAAAATCCTTTCTTAAAAGGTTGAATGTTCCTAGATATTCTTAATGTGGTTTTCATAGTAAAAATTCAGATTAAAAAAATCACAATTATAGTATTAAAAGCTTTATTTTTTTTCTTATAAGGTGAGGCAATTAACAAGAGGCATGTCATACTTCTACTGGGGTGAAATTATACAATTTCCATTTTACCAATTCAAAAAATACTTAGAAACTGTGGTGGCTCACACCTATAACCCTAGCTACTCAGGAGGTTGAGATCTGAGGATCACTATTCAAAGCCAGTCCAGGCATTAAAGTCCAGGAGACTCTTATCTCCAATTAACCACCAGAAAACTGAAGTGGCTGGCACTGTGGCTCAAGGGGTAAGGCGATAGCCTTCAGCTGCAAAGCTGAAGGACAACCCCCAGGCCAGAGTTCAAGTCCCACCACCACCACCAACAACAGCAACAAAAAATGCTTAGAGCTGAGCAATGGTAGTTCACACCTACAATCCTAGTTACTCAGAAGGCTGAGATATGAGGATAATGGTTTAAAGCCAGCCTGGAAAGGAAAAGTCTATAAGACTCTTATCTCTAAGCACCAAAAAGCTGAAAGACAAGTTCTGGTTCAAATTAAGCACTAGCCTTGAGCAAAAGAGCTCAGGGATGACACCCTGGCCCTGAGTTCAAGCCCCAAACCAGGAAAAGAAAAGAAAGAAAAACAACAACAACAACAAAGGAGGCTTAGTAAGAAGCTGCTAGTTAGAATTGACTACAAATTTCTGTGATGGAACTAATCTCATTTCAATAAAAGGGACATGATTTCAAGGGCTGAAGCAAAGTAACAGAATCCGGACCTTAGAGAAAGTTCTTTTGCTTAAGACAATCTCTAGTTCAAATCTAAGTCTCCTTGGACAGAATTTACGGATCATACATGATGCAAAACAAAGTGGAGTTATACCAGAGGGAACCAAATTGTGACACTGCTCCCACTGGGTAACTCTTGAGGTGGAATGGATACAAAGAAAAGATAGAGAAGGGTAAGGGGGAGAGAAAAGGGGAGGAAATCCAAGAAAAATGAGAGAAGGAGGTAACACTATTCTAAAAGAAATATACTTATTACCTGACTAATGGGACTATAACCCCTCTGAACATCATCTTTACAATAATTTTTTTTAAAAAAAGAAAAGGTAAAAAAGAGGAAATAGAGCTGTGGCTCAAAGTGGTAGAGCACTATTCTTAAGCAAAGTTGCTCAGTGGCAGCACCAGGACCCAAGTTCAAAACCCATGACTGGGTGGTGAGGGGAAAGGGGGAAGGGGATGGGAAGAGAGAGGTAGAGGAGGAATGGGAAGACTAGAGGGTGAGGGTGAGGGAGAGGGAGGGGGGAGAGAGGGAGAGAGGGGGAGAGAGAGAGAGAGAGAGAGAGAGAGAGAGAGAGAGAGAGAGAGAGAGAGAGAGAGAGAGAGAGAGAGAGAGAGAATGAGAATGTTTAGAACTGAGTGTTGGTGGCTCCAACTGAGCATTGGAGTCTATAATCCTGGCTATTCAGGTGGCTGAGATCAGAGAATCACAGTTTGAAGCCAGCCCAGGGAAAAAGTCCCCAGGAGGAGACTCTTATCTCCAATTAACTACTCAAAAACTAGAAATGGAAATGTGGCTCAAATTAGTAGAGCACTAGCACTGATCTAAAGAGCTCAGGGACAGTGCCCAGACCCTGAGGAAAGAAAAGGAAAGAAAAAGGAAAGAAAAAGGGGAAAAGGGGGGGGGGGCAAGATGAGGGGAAAGGGGGGGGTAAGGGAAATGGGGACAAAAACATGAGAAGGGATAGCAATGTCTGTTAAGTAGTGAACCTTCTGTCTGGTGAATATAATGTAACCCTTCTATTACAATAAAAATATATTTTAAAAAGAGCAAGAAGAAAAGGGAAAGGAAGGAGAGAGAAAGAAAAGCTAAAAAGAAAGCTATTGAACATTGGATACTTTGGTTTTTACTTTGCTTTAACTGGATTTTCATTAAAGAAAATGAATAAGACACTTTCATATCAAACAAATGTATTACTTCCAATCTTTCTCTAGATGTATGGGAGCTCTACAGTAATAGTTAACACAGAGTAGCCAAGTATTTGATCATACCTTGAAGATAAGTTCTGGATTAGAAGATGCCACCTCTTCAATATCAACACCGCCCTTGGGGCTGCCCACCAGCACAGGGCCATTAGAGGCCCTGTCCATCAGAATGGCCAAATAAGTTTCTCTGGAAATGTCCAGGGCTTCTGCAACCATCACCTATCACATTAGTAGGAAAAATTTAATTCAGTATCAAGCAGATTTTCACTTGGAAATATATACAGAGTCACTTCACAAATCAGAATGTTTCATTTTCAAGGCCCTTAAACCTAGTGATCTAGTATCAGGAGACTCAAGGCTTCTGTTCTCATGGAGCACAGTGATCATTTCTACCTCCTTAATTGATCCTGCTAACTTGTTTGAATGACAGCTATTTAGTCTGCCTCAAGGAACCTTCCCACATTAACCTTTTTCCTTTCCATTTTTATTATTTGTTGAAAAATTGCGTCACATAACAAAAACTCCAGGGTATGAGCTGTTACTTTAATTTGGCACAATGACAGAACATATCTATTACTACACAACTATTCTTGGATTTCACTGGTGGAAAACCAGGTTTGTAACCAAAGACGGATGCTTTATAGTACACTGGTATACTTACTTTTTTTTATCTTGTATCCCTTTTTATCCCATTTTATACTGCCTTTTAATTTACAAATATAATTCTCGTTGTACAAAATGAATACAGGGACCGAGAGTGCAGCTCAGAGGCAGAGCACATGCTTTGTGTGCATGAGGACTTGATGCTCATTCCCCAGCACTGATGATGATGATGATGATGATGACAGAAAGTATACAAAAGGTGGTAAAATGTGTACACAAGTCCATAGGGTCAATCTCCAATGATAAGGAGGAAGAGGAAGATGATGACAACAATAGTAACTCAAAGATACAAAAAGTACCATAAACAGTAGTGGTGCTGCATGCACTTAAGCCAAGCATTTAATTCTCAACATAAAAATATGTCTCTTAACTGATTATTTCTTATTTCTTAGCACATGGTGGTTAGTGGGAGTTGGGGTAATCACAGAACATTCCAATTTCTAGTTGTTCTTTTCAAAAAATATTGTCAGTCAGTGAAAGTAAAATCATGCAATTCTCCTAAGATTTTAGATGCCTGAGTCAATCTTTGAAATCTCTGAGTGAGGAATGGAAGACACTGGGAGCAAAAAATATTTATACAATAATAATATAAAATTTATAGAAATAACATGAAATTTCTCTGCATAGGCATCAATATTAATACAGTTTAAGAAAGGAAGGTATTTTTCTCTTCTAGAAGATATTCATCTCTTTTCTTCTGAAGTTTTCTCCAGATGGAGACACAATTGTTCTAAGAAATACATGGCAGGCTGTGAGTGTAATCTACTGGTAGAGTGATCTCCTAGCATGCATAAAGGCCAGAAGTGATGCTGTGGCTAAAGTGGTAGAGCACTAGCCTTGAGAATGCTCAATAACAGTACTCAGGCCTTGAGTTCAAATCCCAACACTTGAAGGTTTTAGAAAAAAGAAATGAAAAGAAAAAAGAATTAAGTGACATAAGCACAAATGTATAATGGAGATCATAAGGATTTTTTTTAGGTATAGTCTCCTAACTACTGCTCACTTCGTATTACGAAGTGAGCCTAATGAGATACTAGATGGTTATCAGTATTCTTAGAGGCTATTTAGGATAAGTGTCATTCAAAAGTCCTCTTCTTCATCTTCTACAGCATTGACAGATGTGTGTTGTATTCCACCAAATTTCTGTTTGCAAAGACCAGCTGCTGTCTCTAACAGCCCCTGCTTGCCAAAAATAATGTATTACTTCTTAACAAATTGTCCCCAGGAAAATGATGATTTCCAAGAGAAAACTCAAAAAGTTTCATACAAAGAACAGTTTTTAAACACTATTAAGCAATGACATCCCTAAGACTCAGGATGGCAGAATGTTTTAGGGATTGTTACAAGACATCTAATGGGCTTGCTGACACTTTTCTCAGGAGCTCAGGGAGATTCATTTCAAAAGAGCTTCTTCTGAGAGGTAACAAAGAGTATCCTCAGTATTAAAAGCTTCTTAACTTTCTCATGTTTTACCATCACATTGCGGCTGCTTTTATTATTGTTTTTAACATCCTGCTATTCAAACTGTGATCTGTAGATAAGAGGTAATATACAAAATATCTGAAACAAGTACACAGAGATAAGATTAAAAAACATCTAAGTTGCCAGGCAATGGTTGGCTCAGGTCCATAATCAATCATAGTTACTCAAGAGGCTGAGATTTGAAGATTGTGGTTCAAAGTCAGCTGGAACACCAAAGGCCATGATACTCTTACCTCAAACTACTCAGAAAAATCCAGACTTGGTGCTGTGACTCAAATGACAGAGTGCTAGCCTTGAGCAAAAGAAGCTCAAAGAACATGCCAGGGTCCTGAATTTAAGCCCCCGGGACAGGAGTGGGGAAGGGAGGGAGGGACAAGGAAGAGGCGAGGTTTAAATTTCCCACAGAGTAAGATACAGCACTGACAAGGGTTTCTGCACATGGCCCTATATCACATTTTCATTCCTGTCCTAAGCAACATAGATAAACGTATGTGCATATTTAAATAACATCTCGAACTTGGACAGAAAAAAAAACAAAACTCATCTTTTTAAGTGATGGAGGCAATACACTTTTTCTTATTTCTCCTCTAAGTACAAGCAAAACTTTGAAACATTATATAATTTGAAATTCAAAGCTAGTGCATGAATATAGTGAATACAGTCCTCTCTGTCTTTCCTATTGTTTTGCGTTTTGCCTCATAAATCTCAGACTAGATGCTGGGAGAGCTGGCAAACTCAGAAATGGTAACAGTTGAAGATATTTCCAGACTCACTACATAAGCCTATCAGTCAATCTACCAAAAAAAGAATTAATAACAGCTATCAAGGGACATGTTGGGAAGTGAAATTAAGAATTTGCGAGTACTACTAAATGCTATTGAAAAGGAAAGAAAAGAAGTTGGGGCCCAGAGAATAAAATCTGTAATCCTAGCTATTCAGGAAGCTGAGATCTAGAGAATCATAGATTAAAGACAAAGCCAGCCTGGGCAGAAAAGTCCATTTCCAATGAACTAAGAATAAGCCTGTATTAGAAGCATGGCTCATGTGGTAGAGGACCAGAGGTGAACAAGCAGGCTTAGAAAGCTCAAAGACCCTGAGTTTAAGCCCCAGTGCAGTGCAGTCTTCACGAATACAAGTACACCCCTAGCAATAAAGGGTAACTCAAAATGGTAGTAATCTCAGAGTATGGTTCAGGGCACTTTGGAGAAAAACAATCATAACTTGAAAATTTGCTACACAAAACTGAGCCCACTGGGCTGCAGGGGGTGGGCAGAGAGAATTCCTCTGGGTGCAAAACAGTACTGCCAAGGCTGTTTCAGCGTAGAACAGAATGTATGTATTCTGAGTGAAAAAACTGTTGCTTCAGTTACTCATTTCTATTGGTGTTTGTTAAATATATAAGCATTTTTTATTACAGAAACTTTATTTTTCCACCTCTCCAACAAACTATATGATACTTAAAATGGCACACTGCCAAAGAGTAGTGCTTTGGTAAGTCTGTCAAAAGTGAAGTATGATTTTTGGGGGTTTTATTTTTTTAATGTAACACCTACAAAAAAAGTGACCAAAAGCTTCTACATTACCTTGTTAACTTTCACACCTTCTTTTGGAGTTTGTTTTGTTGCTAGATTATATCCAATCATCTGTTTAGCCAGCTGTCCCACAACTTTAGGGCTAAGAGGGAGGATAAAAAGAAAAAAAAAAGAAAACATGATGGAGTTCCAATAATTTTAGAACAGAGTTCCATCCATATATACACAATGCAAGGGCCCACTTCCTCTCACAGAAAGAATGGGTCTACCCTTCCACAGACAACAGACCTAGTACTATAACAGAGGCTTTCAACACCAAGTACGAAAGTGTGAAGTATGAATGAACTAATGATACTCCTAATATCTGCTACTCTCTCTCCCAAGTAAATTACACTCACAGAAAAGAAACAATGCTGACATGCACAACAGATTTAGATTAAGGTGAATAGAACCTTGATAGAAGATGGTCTGAGAAGTACTAAACAATGAGAGGAATCAGAGGACAAGGATCGGTGTAAACAATGAAGAAGCATGGGACACAATCAAGGGAAAAGAACCCTGGACAAAATAGCTGAGCAGGAGAGCATTACACTGAAGATCACGGAAAAAGCCAGTGCACAGAGCTGAGAGAGAATACTGAAAAGACAGTGGCATGGAATTACACAATGCCACTGATTATGGGAACCAATGTAGATCTTAAATGGGGGAAATGCTGGGGAAGGGGGAGAGGAAGGAGTGAATGGCATTACAATAATGGCTTTCCACCAGGAAGTAGTATTGTCCCCAACATTTATAGAAAAAATGTAAAAAGCTTTCACCAATGCAGGAAGAAAAACTTTCATAGCAGATAGAAACCTAGGATATTTCTGGAGCCTTCTACCCATAATTTCTGTTTCTTCTATCTGCTTTCACCTGCTCCCATCACCAACTCATCATCCCTTTCAACGTGCTTTCAATTATAATCACTAGTCCAAAACCAAGGAACTAAAAACCTCCAGACTTACTCTGTAGTTAAGTGAACACCTCCTTTCAGACCACTACTGAAGACACCTTTTCCTCTTCCTCCAGCTAAGATCTGGGCTTTTAAAACAATTTCTTTGGCATCTGAAAAAGAAAAAAAATCAGTTTGTAGTTGATTTTAAATTCATTTTCTTTTTATAGAAGCAAGGAAAGCAACAATGACATTCCAAGTGACTAGTAAAATTTGAAAACTAAGGCAAAGAACTTCCAAAAACATCACTATGCCTAAATACAAAACTTGTTTATCAAGAATATACAAATACACCCCACCAGTTCAATCAGTTAATAGTAGAGTATCCCAGGAGAAACATCAAAGCATTTGTTCCCTTGCCCTTGAGTGTGTCAGAGTTAGCAGTACTAATTCTACTGGGTAATGACACTCTCATGAAACAGAGGCACCAATCTGCCAGTCAAAGGAGCTAACTACCTGTCAGCTCTCCAAATGTCAAAGAGAAGACTGTATTAGATAGGGAAGAGTTTATAGAAAAGACACAAAGGCCAGATTTAATAACTATATTCTGGAAAACAGTTTCTGAGCAGCTGTTCTATACATTGACAGAGCTGGGCAAAGGAAGAGACAATGGATTAAAACTGTAAACAAGCAATATGCTTTAAATACTGGAAAGGTGAAAAAAATCCCAGAATTAGGGTAGAAGGTAAGTAGATGTAGACTCTTTGTTTTCTAGTACAATCAGAGAAAAAAGGACTTGTCTATCCTTCATCTCCTGGACTAGAGTAATAACACTCAAGTTTTCTTGTATGGTTGGCAAGCAAATTGGTTGTGTCCATTAGACCACTGATAAATGACGCCATTGGCAAAACAGAAGAAATCCCTCCCCTGCCATTAAAAATCACACAGTCTCCAAATCAAATATGTTTAATAAGCTAACAGTACAAATCTTAAGGCCACAGATGACACCCTGCTCAGAAGTCATCTTTGTTTAAAAATCAGAAAACCAATTCAGACCATCTTCTACATGACTGCCATGGTTTTCTAGTCAAGACACCAGATTCAGAATCTGCAGATCCAGTTCCATCTTGCTCAACTAAGTGTATGATACATGGAAAATTAATATCTCTGAGACTCAGTTTACTGACTGAAAAGATGGAGGCTGTTTTAAGAATTAAAGGAGATAAAGGGAGAATATAAGCACGTGTTAGTTCTTCAACAAGGAACCATGATCAAAACTATTCCAGTTCTTAAAGGCAAAGGGTAACAGCCCAAATGGTTCATGTATTTCTAGTAAGAACTTACTTTTTACATAGATAATCCCTCCCAGCTCTGTTGTTCTTCCTATTTCTAAAGTACTTTCAGATTCATGAACATGCCAGAATTTCAGTGAGTTCTAGAAATAAAGAAATATTCTCAATAAAAAAAAAAGAATTAAAGGAGACAGATCATGTATGAAAATGCTTACCCTCATAGCCTAAGAATTCACCTGATTAAAGTTACGGCCTTCATGAGTTAGTTAACTAACTTTCTACCTTATGTATTATAAAAAATAAAAAGGTTAATTTCTGAGATAGCTTTAAAAAAAAGTAACATCTGTTGGCATCTGTCATCACTCTTGCCATGCAAGCTGCTCCAACTATGAGTACCATTGCCGGCAAAGATTTGAACTAAAAGAACAACAGCTTTTATCATGAAGGTAATGGGTACTTACAAAAACATTTTACACTCTCAAGCTATGAGAATGTCATCACAGCCACTAATGTTCCAGCCTAAAGGCTCATTTACTCCTTTTCTTATGTGCTTTTACTTAGAATGCCAGGGCTCACCTTCCAATAGGAAGCAAACACAATTCCCTCTTAGAACATTGAGGTTCTCCATACTATCACTATAGCTTCAGCTCTAGATACAGACTATTACACCACCAGTCAAACTTGCTGATATTGAACAAGTTGAACAGAAGACAAGCTATGGTCACTGTGAGGAATTCCACAAAATAAAACCAGCACAATGAATTTACTACATGGTTAGGCTACTGCACATACAAGCAAGGGTCACAGAGTTTAAAGGAAAAAAAACAACAAAAACAAACAACAACCACAACGAAAAAACCCTGGGTTTAAAACTCTGACTCTAGGGCTGGGATTAGAGTTCAATGAAGAGACATTTGGCTAGGAAGCATACAGTCCTGGAGTCCCTCGCAAGCACCAGAAAACAAACAACAAAACCCTTCCCAAGTCAGAAGGGATGATATCATATCTGTCTATAAATAGGCCATGCTAAAGGAATCTATAGTTTTATTATAACATGAAAAATAAATAAACTATAATAGCTAATGTGCTATCTCAATGTGTGGCACATTTCAAAAAAAAAAAAACACAATAGCTACCATCATTAAAAATGATCATTTTGCAATTACCAAAAAAAAAAAGGCTTGTAGGAAGACATTTTTATTCATCTTTTGAAGACACCAAGTGGAAAAAGTACTTTTTGCTGTCTACTTAAATGTATAATTATGATCATTTGAAATTCTTAAAAGGCTAACCAGCACTGCATT